>NW_028261382.1:34333233-34373233 GCF_051295495.1 Thamnophis sirtalis
TCATCCGTTCTTGCCCCCCCCAGCCCCCAGGAGCACCCTACAGGCCTCCCAAACCCTCTGCGTGTCCATTTTTGTGAAAAACAGGATGTGTGGGGTGGGGTTTTTGGAGGCCAAAAATGCTGTCTTTAGTATATATAAGACGCACCCAGATTTTCACCCTCTTTTTGGGGGGCAGGGGGGGAAAAGGTGCGTCTTATACTCTGAAAAATTCGGTAGCCTTTCTGCTGAGAAGGAAAGGAGGGGGTCCCTGGTGCTCTCTGTTTTCTTGCAGACATTTCACGACCCAACTAGGTAACATCAACAGGGCTAGAAGGAGTGGGGATGGAAGAGGAGGAGGAGGACTGTGAGGTCCTGGGTGCTCTCCAAGTTTGTTTGTTTTCTTACAGGCCTTTCATGACCCAACTAGAGAACTTCATCAGTGCTAGGAGGGTTTGCTGCCTGTTTATATACACGTTTGCTTGCCTTGTCAATGTGGATTGCGGAGGTTTTAGTGGCCCTTTGAATGAATTCATGTAAATGAATGGCATGACAGAGTGGAGTTAACATCTCTGTTTACGGAGCTCTCCGTGGTCCTGACAATGCCTCAGCCTTAGAGTTCTTTTAGGAGTGAGACATTGCTCTTCGGCCAAGCACCATCCTCCCATCACCCTTTCCCCTTTCTACAAAAATCCCAATAGACTCTTCTCCTTTTTCAATCCACTTTTCCTCCCCTTGGCGCTGTGTTCATTGGGTTGTCGCTATGGCTACAGCCCAAACGATCTGGAGTGCTTCCATTGGAACAATTGACACAACGGCATGAAATAAATGGGGAAAAAAAAGATTTTAGCCCAGCACCCTACAAGCCGTCTTACGCTGCTTAAATCCCTTCCTTTAAATCCACGAATTTAGAGTGCTGCTCGCTTTGGAAACAGGATGGAAGTTAGGATGCGCCTGTAATAAATGTGCTATATTACAGAGGGCAGGATTTCCAGGGAGGCAAAAAGTGTGTGATAATTGTGGTTTTAGTCGCGGCCTCTAAATCGTGGTAAAATTGCAGGAGAATTTATACGTTTCCCTCCCTTCAAAAAATAGTTCCTACAAGTCAGGTTTTTAAATCACACCCGAGCCCATGTAAACACTTGAAATGTATCTCGTAATTACTTATTTACATTGTAATTAAAATAAGTAATTAGCATACATTTGCTGAGGATTTGCATACTTGTGGGCAAAAAGAGTTTCCCAGTAGATGCCCGTTAAAAAGAAAAGATCGTTTAAAAAAAGGAGAAAGACTGCAGCCACTTAGAGGCTGAAGGATCAATGATCTGAACCGAAAAAGTTGAAGAGGCGAATTCATTGGTTGCTCTTGGGTGATTTTTAAAATGTCCTGTAGCAAAAATATGTGGATTATTATAGTGTTCCAGTGATTTTTTCTTTCTTTTATGTCTTTAATAACCCCAGATTGTTGGGGCAGGAGGCTGACTCCGTAAACCACTTACAGAAGACTGTAAAAGCACTATGAAGCGGTATATGTCTAAGTGCTATTGCTATATCTCCCTTCCTTCCTTCCTTCCTTCCTTCCTTCCTTCCTTCCTTCCTTCCATCCATCCATCCATCCATCCATCCATCCATCCATCCATCCATCCATCCATGGTGGTGCAGTGGTTAGAATGCAGCATTGCAGGCTAATTCTGCCAACTGCCATCGGTTCGATTCTCAACCGGCTCAAGGTCGACTTGACTTTCCATCCTTCTGAGGTGGTAAAATGAGGACTCAAATTGTTGGGGGCAAGAGGCTGACGCTGTAAACCACTTACAGAGGACTGTAAAAGCACTATAAAGCGATATATAAGTCTAAGTGCTATTGCTATATCTCCCTTCCTTCCTTCCTTCCTTCCTTCCTTCCTTCCTTCCTTCCTTCCTTCCATCCATCCATCCATCCATCCATCCATCCATCCATCCATCCATCCGTGGTGGTGCAGTGGTTAGAATGCAGCATTGCAGGCTAATTCTGCCAACTGCCATCGGTTTGATTCTCAACCGGCTCAAGGTCGACTTGACTTTCCATCCTTCTGAGGTGGTAAAATGAGGACTCAAATTGTTGGGGGCAAGAGGCTGACGCTGTAAACCACTTACAGAGGACTGTAAAAGCACTATAAAGCGGTATATAAGTCTAAGTGCTATTGCTATATCTTCCTTCCTTCCTTCCTTCCTTCCTTCCTTCCTTCCTTCCTTCCTTCCTTCCTTCCTTCCTTCCTTACATACATACATACATACATACATACATACATACATACATACATACAAGAAACTGACTCTGTAAACTGCTTAGAAAGGGCTGTAAAGGCACTGAAAAGCTGTATAGAAGTCTATTGCTATTGCTATGTGGTCACTCAGGTTGCAATGCTCCAGGAAGGAGAATGAATTCGACATTTGATTCTCTGTGGAGAAACACACACAAAAAAACATATTCCAAAGTAAGTTTGCTTTCAACCGTTGGACGGCGAACTTGGGTGGGTGGGTAGGAGTGGGGGAAGAGAGGAGAATTTTTCTGCCTTAAGGTTGCATTTAATGGAAGTTTTGGCTTTTATCTTTATTAATAGGGTCCCTAGGTATGCGTGGGAAAGAGAGAGAGATACCATCTAACGCCCCGGATAAAATCGCAATTTGTCCTCCTTGCCGGGGTAGATATAAAAGAGCTTTAACTGCACGCAAACAAATATTTCAAAGGAGGACTGTGGCATGGGTAGAGGGAGGTGATAAATGGCCCGGGAGAAATGCCGGGGCTACGCAGCCTTATGGCTCTTGCCAAGGTCAATGAAATGACAGGAAGTCTGCATGTGGAATGCGAATTTTATTCTCTCTCCCCCCCCCATGGTGTCTCAAGGTCAGATCTCTCTGGAACGCATCCCCTGGACTTCCAAAGAGGGAACAAATCCTCATTGGGTTTGCATTGGGCATGACTTCAATTTTTAAGAGCGTTCCCCACCCCACCTCATTCCTCTTCCCAGTTCCCCCCCACCTCCAGATATTGCAAATGTTTAATGGGAAGAACTAGGTTGAATTTCTCTCTCTCTCTCTCTCTCCCTCCCACTCTCATATGTTTGTTTTGGACGCGGTGGCTCAGCAGCTAAGATGGCGAGCTTGTCGTTCAGAAAGGTCAGCAGTTCGGTGGTTCGAATCCCTAGCACCGAGCAACGGAGTGAGCTCCCGTGACTTGTCCCAGCTTCTGCCAATCTAGCCGTTCGAAAGCACGTCAAAAATGCAAGTAGAAAAATAGGGAATCACCTTTGGTGGGAAGGGAACAGCGTTCCGTGCGCCTTCGGGCGTTGAGTCATGCCAGCCACATGACCACGGAGACGTCTTTGGACAGCGCTGGCTCTCCGGCTTTGAAACGGAGATGAGCGCCGCCCTCTAGAGTCGGGAACGACTGGCACATACGTGCGAGGGGAAGATCTCATCTTCCTCGCTTCTCAAACAGCACCGGGGCTTTCTGAGAGGTGATGAACTCCACCACAAAGTGTCACGGAGCATCCAGCATGTGGGGCTGGCTTCCCCTCTGGCCTTGCTGTCATTTTACTCTGTGGCTGGGTAATGAGGCCCTGGGAGGATAGCGATAATGTAGAATGAAAGGCCAAGGTACGGGAAGGACAGGAATCCATAGGTCTCACTCCATTTGCTCTCTTTCCCCCCACCTCCCACCACACCAAATCCATCAAGTTAATGGCCCACCTTTTGAGAGCCACTGATGATTACCTGGTTATCCAAGGAGAGAAGCAGGTGTGGAGAGGTTGATTGGGGGTTGCGAGGAGAGAACGAGTAGGGTTAGCAAGGTGAGCCAGGAGGCCCCTTGGTGTAGGTGGGCAGTGAGTTGATGTGTGTTTGTGTGTGTGTGTGTTGAACTTGAAGAATTTATGGGAGGCCAGTTCAACTCTGGTTAGATTGAGGAGATGGCAGCTGATTTGGGACAGACAGACCAAGCGCTGGGGTTGGGTGTGTGAATGACAAATGATTTGTGGTGTGAGAACAGTGAGAACAATTAATCAGTGGAAGGACTTGCCTTCAGAAGCTGTGGGCGCCCCATCACTGGAGGTTTTCAAGAAGAAACTGGACGGCCCCTTGTCTCAAATCGTACAGGGTTTCCTGTTTGAGCAGGGGGTTGGACTAGAAGACCTCCGAGGTCCCTTCCAGTTTTATTCTGGTTGATTGATTGCAGTGAGCTAGGACGAGGGCAGAGTTCAGTTCAGACAGGCACTTCCAGTATCTAAGCCTGCCTGGAAACCAACCAATGCTGGAACTTTCTTTCTTTTTGTGTCTGTGTGTGTGTGTAAAAATGTGGCTTTTACGCCTTGACTCCAATTGGGCAACTTTCTGGAAATTGTAACCTTTGATTGCAACTTACACAGCTTTGCGGCTGGTCTTGTAGCTTATTGATTTGATCTGTGGACTGGAGTTATCTACACTATTATTTGATGTAAGTATTCCCCATTGAGTTCTCTCTTCTGAACGTGTGAATCTTGGGGCAGGACAAAATGAAAGCCGGTGGCTTTCTCAAACACCCGTCTCTGTAGGAACGTTAGTCGAGTTTATTTGGAAAAGTGGCATGCAAAAAAAGAAAAGGGAAAAAAAAGGTATTTATGGTAGCAGTAGTTGCAGGGAGGGGGGGGGACCCCACATTTCTTAGCTCAAGTTGGAAGGCAGATAAATGTATTTGCAAAGCTGCTTTTGAATATATAGATGCCTTTTTTTTAATTGAAAGGATTTGCAAAAAAAAAATGAGACCGATTAGAATAAGAAATATGATCAGCACGGAATTAGGGGTGTATTAAATTGATTGCCTTGTTTCTTCTTGCTTTGTCCACCTCTGTTACAACCTAGTGAGAGCAAATGCTTGTAGGGAGATTGTTTAGAGAAGCTGTAAGTTTCACAATGAAGAGTAGAGGTGGGGGGGGCGGCGGCAGGGGCAGGAAGTGGATTTAATTCTGAAAAAGGTGAAGCCTTTCACCTTTTCTGGCTCAAATATCTTACCGGTGAATCAAGGAAGGGGAAGGAAGAAGAGAGAAGGAAGGAAGAAGAAAGAAGGAAGGAGAGAGAAGGAAGGAAGAAGAGAGAAGGAAGGAAGAAGAGAGAAGGAAGGAAAGAGGGAAGAAGGGAGGGGACAAAAGGAAGAAAGGAAAGGCAAGGAAGGAAGACTTTTCCTATATTGTACTATTCTCTATACCCTCTCCTCTCCCTTTATCTCTCTCTTCTCCTTACTCTCCTCTCCTTTCCCTTTCTCTCTCTTCTCCTTACTCTCCTCTCCTCTCCCTTTATCTCTCTCTTCTCCTTACTCTCCTCTCCTCTCCCTTTCTCTCTCTTCTCCTTACTCTCCTCTCCTCCCCCTTGCTCTCTCTTCTCCTTACTCTCCTCTCCCTTTCTCTCTCTTCTCCTTACTCTCCTCTCCTCTCCCTTTCTCTCTCTTCTCCTTACTCTCCTCTCCCTTTCTCTCTATCCTCCTTACTCTCCCCTCCTTTTCCCTTTCTCTCTCTCCTCCTTACTCTCCCCTCCTCTCTTCTTCTTGCTCTTTTGCTTTTTCTTACATTTCACTCTTGTAGTGCAAAATCTTCACCCTGCTTGAAATCTTCACCCTGCTTGAAATCTTCACCCTGCTTGAAATCTTCACCCTGCTAAATGACACCTACCTTTTGTGAATTTAGATTGAAATCATTGAAAACATGCCAAAGTCGAACCAGGAACGGGAGAAGCGCGCTGGTTGCTTGGAGTCCTGACTCTTGCAGTTCTCCTCCATCTGGTTCTGAGAAACATCTTCCTCTTGGTGTCAGGCCTGCAGCCATCTTTTCTTTTGGATCTTTGGCCTGCCACACTTTCTATTATCCTACTATGCCTTTTCTATGGTGGGAAAATGGGAGGGGGGATCGTACGGAGTTAGATGCTATGTAGCCATAACAACATTCTTTCTAGAAAGCCAAGGTCATCCTTTGTCTTTCCACCTCTGCACCTGACCCGAACTGGATGGGTGGAAGCTGCCAGCATGTCAGTAGGAGATTGGACCATGCAATGGGCTTGTGGTTGTGGGGGCAAGATCTTGAACTTTCAAATGGGTGGGGAAAACCAGGAAGCTTTCAGATTTGGGTTTTCCCAGATGTGGCAACATGGGTCTTGGTACCCTGACACTCAGTATCTAGGATGTCACCATATCAAACCTGTCTTCTTCTTTAGCTAGGGGACAATCTACCTTCTTCCTTTGGCCAATCACTTCATGACCTCCAGTTTGGGCCTTTTTCCAAGACCACCCCCCAGCCCCCCCCCACTTTTTTTTTAAACCTAGCAATATAGCAAAGGTTATTCCTTGAAAACTCATTATGAAAATGGTGCACTCAAAATTCCTTAAAGGTGATATTTCATAAAACATACCAGGCCCAGCATGGGGCTCAATCACTCTTTTTAATAGCTCCATAGCAGCTAGAAAATAAAGTATTCATGAAGATTGAGAAAGATGATCCTACGAACTTCAATTTAATTGGTGCAAATTAAAACAATCCATCTTTTTCGAACTCGCCATCTATTTCTGATCATGTGCCCAACCACATCCAGCAACCTGATTACAATTATCTTTTAATAGGAAAACTTGTCACTTTAGGGTGTGATTTACATGAGTTTAGATAAACTTACTCATATCATTGAAGGACCAAACTGAAACAATTTTTATTCTCTTTCCTCCTGGTTCCTCACTCAGGTTTTTTCCTGGTGCTTTTCATCCTCTTTTGTGATGTATTTTTTTTTGTTTTTGTTTTTGGGGTAGAGCCTGGAAGATTAATTAACTGAAGTTCAACATCCAGCTTCCCTTTCAACTCAAAATGGCACAAGGACACCTTACAAATGGCTTCACCCCTGTTTCTTATTTTTTTTAATTTTTTTTTTTTACTTTTGAATAAACACAAGCAGACAAAAACACAACAAACACCACAAAAATATCTTCCGTTACAAATTGTAAAAAGTGTGTCAATTGGTTACAAAGAGGTATGATGATAGTATTGGATTTGATTTAAAATATATAACTTGATATGAATTGCAGGTGATGGCTGTGGAAGGGATGCATCTCTGTTTCTTATTAAAGAAATCTCCCTGATCTGTTTTGGTCTTGGATGCAGACAAGTTCATGCGACCATTTCTAGAATTCTCTCTCCGGTTAGTTGAAGAAATGTTATTAGAATATATAAGAGCCAGGAGTGATGGTTCTAAGTTAAAAATGTTAAATAAAGTTAGACTCAAGGAAGTCTAAAACTAGACTCCCTTGAGTCTAGATAGAAATTAAAAGGTTAAGAGAATGATTAATCAACTAATGAAAAATTATTAATGCAAATAATAAATATGATCAATATGTTACTATAATTATGATTATTACTGCTTTTAACACACTGGTCATGTAGCTATTAAGCTTGTTTCCTTCTAATGTAATTCCAAGAAAATGTATAGTTATATTTGAAAGAGGCGAGACCTGGAAAATACAGTGTACTTTGTAGAGAAATTTATATACAACAAGGAAAAGAAAAAGATGGAAGGAAACAGGAGTGGAGAGATGAAGGGAGAGAGGGAAGTGGAGGGGAAAGGAGGGGAGGAGGGGAGAAAGGCCAAGGGAAGAGGAGAAGGAAGAAGACAGAAGATGCGGGAAGCAGAGAGGGGAAAGGAGAGAGGAAAGTAGAGGGGAGGGGAGGATTAGGTAAAAGGGAAGGAGAGGGAAGTGGAGAAGAAGAGAGAGGCGAGAGGAGAGAAGGAAAGGAAAAGGGACAAGAGGGAAAGAGAGGGAAGTAGGGATGAGAGACGAGAAGGAGAGAGGGAAGGAGAGAGAAGTGGAGGGGAGAAGGGAAGGGAGGGAAGGAGAAAGAAAGAGATGGACTGTCCTAAAATTGAAAAAGTAAACTCTTGCAGGAATTTAACTGATAATTTTCTATCTGCTATCCTGGCTAATTTTATAATTGGCAAAAGTTCTATTTCTTTGAAAGTAACTTTTGTTTATCTTCCTGCCAGGGACAGGAGAATAGAAGTAGATATTTAGGAGAACAAAATGGAAGAACTTTCAGAAGGTGATGGGGCAGGTGAGATTTAAATGTAATCATGTAATATATGAGCTTCTGGGAAAACAATATCCGTTTTGGTCCAATTCCTACCACATTCAAGATCAGGTTGGTAAAATTGTGAATTTTTTTAGTCAGAACCCGATTTGGTCGTGGTTAGAAGCGTTTGTGTCCAGAGGTTCTACTCTGGTGGGATTCACATTTTTTTACTACCGATTCTGTGGGCGTGGCAGAGGAAGGATACTGCAAAATCTCCATTCCCTCCACACTCCAGGGGAAGGATACTGTGAAAACTCCATTCCCTCCTTATTCCAGAAGAAGGATACTGCAAAATCTCAATTTCCTCCCGATTAGCTGAGACTCGGGAGGCCGAGAATAGATGCGGGCGGGGCCAGCCAGAGGTGGTTTTTTTGCCGGTTCTCCGAACTACTCCAAATTTCCTCTACTGGTTCTCCAGAACTGGTCAGAACCTGCTGAAGGCCACCTCTGGTTCTACTGTATTAAGGAACTCTGACATGAATTATATCCACCAACTGAATTCCGGTCTTCTGCCCAGTGAAAGTGAAGTTAAAAACTTTTGTTTTATACACCACAGATTGTAAATGGTGGGGAAGAGTTTGTGTTTTTTTTTTAAAGCACAAAACTCTGGAGTATTTTGTGACTTGTTCCTAAACGGGGAAGATCCTGGAATGAAGACCTCCAGAAATTTTTAGATCTTTCCAAATCGGCTTTGATGGTGCTCCGCATATTATTATTATTATTTTTATGTGCCCAGAGTCTCTCTTGTTTTTTTCCCTCCCTGGATTTACCAGAGTGGACTCATGAACTGTCAGCTGTTGTTCCGACTAATCCACCTGTTTTGATAATTGAACCTCAGAACAGGTGCAGGTTCCTGTCCATCATATCCAAAAGGGACTCTCCATGGCTCCTAGGTTTTCTCTCTAGGTAGCTTCAGAGGTCCATAACGAAGAATCTGTGTTTGTTTGACGGGAAATACAGTCCCCAAGGCTGCGCGGAGACAGTTTTGGCTGCGTCGTCTTTCCCGACTCTCACAATGCCACTTCTTCCTACATGGATTTCAGCAGCAATCATAATTAACCCTGCTAATTAATCAGGGCATAACTTATTAATTGCAAGGATGCTAAAGATCCTTTGGCACAGGTGTCACCCTGCTGGCTGTGTGGGAGTCTAATGGGATAATAATCAGGTTCGCAACACATTGTGCGGTGGGAAGGCAGCGCCCAGCATCGGGAAGACATCTGGGCAAACAGAACAAAGTCCCCTTGTGTCTCAACAATAACACAACAGCGATCGTATCAACCGCGGGATGAAACAAGTTTTGAATTTGGAGCAGAAGGGCAGTCGCGCTTTAAACGTGCAATTCGTATTTGCGTCCTCGGCGGACTTCACAGCTCTTGTTTACAAAGATGATGTTAAAAACCTAAAGCAAACTCAAGAATAAAAACATTCCAGGGGGGAAAAAATGCGAAACGAAACAAATGTTAGAGACAGGGATAGGGTGTGTGTCTGTTGGTGGTTTGTGATAGTTTAGTTCAATTGTAGGGGACGCAGCGGCTCAGTGGCTAAGACACTGAGCTTGTCGATCAGAAAGGTCAGAGGTTTGGCAGTTCGGATCCCTAGCACCGCGTAACGGAGTGAGCTCCCATGACTTCTCCCAGCTTCTGCCAACCTAGCAGTTGGAAAGCACGCAAAAAATGCAAGTAGAAAAATAGGAACCACCTTTGGTGGGAAGGGAACAGCGTTCTGTGCGCCTTCGGGAGTTGAGTCATGCCGGCCACGTGACCATGGAGACGTTTTCAGACAGCGCTGGCTCTTTGGCTTTGAAACGGGGATGAGCACCACCCCCTAGAGTCGGGAATGAGTAGCACATATGTGTGAGGGGAACCTTTACCTTTACATTAGTGCGATTGTAAATTTTAATCCCTCTCTTTGACTCATAGATGCTTTTTCAAGAGGCTTTTTAAACCCTCATTTCAGCAGTTCAGTCGACCCCCCCCCCCCGAGGGCTCAGATAAACCTCCAAGTGGCCTTTCAGAAAGAGCAATAATGACCAGAGGACTGCAAGGAATATCAATCTTTCCACCCCCACCAACCACCCCGCCATTCAGTCAGAACTGAGGACGCTTCACAGATGAGAAGTGAGGCGTCTCCAAGGAAAAAAGGAAGCCCCTTTGCCTTTTGAAAAAGCCCCTTTGTGGAAAACCATGACCTGGATGACTTGGGAATCTCCACAAACAGCACTCCTTACTTACACTGATGATGTTACCTAGTTGGGCCATGAAACGCCTGCAGGAAGACAAGCTCAGACAGCACCAAGGATCCCTCAAACCCTATGTCGAACCCCCTACCCCCCCAAAAAATATACACTGGAAAAGAAGCCTCCTATTTTATTTTTAAAGATTGATATTTAAATAATGTGTAGTTGGAAAATTTGTCTAAAGGTGGGTGGTAAATGTGATTTTTTAAAATATCTATCTATCTATATCTATATCTATATCTCTCTATCTCTCTATCTCTCTATCTCTATCTCTATCTCTATCTCTATCTCTATCTCTATCTCTATCTCTATCTCTATCTCTATATCTATATCTATATCTATATCTATATCTATATCTATATCTATATCTATATTTCAAGCTCGATTCCCAGTAAGGGTATGGCTAGCTGATGAGAGCTAAATAGCTTGAAATAGATCTATACTAGTCTCCCTTTATTTATGTGCTGATAAATAAATAAAGGGAGACTAGTATAGATCTATTTCAAGCTATTTAGCTCTCATCAGCTAGCCATACCCTTACTGGGAATCGAGCTTGAAATAGATCTATACTATTTATTATTTATTTATCAGCACAAATATAACAAATGTAACAAAAAGGCAAAAGTAAAAAATATTGGGTTTTCTGCCTGGATGGTCTCTTGTGACGAGCCGAAGGACAGAGAATGGAAGTATGATCTTCCTCCCATATTTGGGCATACCAGGGGTTGTGACTTTAAATATATATCTATCACTATCTATTTATCTCTCTCTCTCTCTCTCTCTCTCTCTCTCTCTCTCTCTCTCTCTCTCTCTCTCTCTCTCTCTCTCTCTCTCTCTCTCTATTTACCTATCTATCTATCTATCTATCTATCTATCTGCATTTTGTTTAAAAATTAAGGGGGTCAAGGGAATTTCCAAGGAAGGAAGCCGTGTACAAAGAGCTAACATAGTTTCAGGTTTTTATTAAGCCGTCCTTTTTAAAAGACCCAGCTATAAAAAGCAGCAGAGTGGAATAGTGTCTTATTAATGCAGACAGTAAAACGGACTGAATTTATCCTTGCTCCGTGCATCCTTTGCGGGGATGCCAGAATGCGGCGCTTGTAAGGGTTTGAAGGACAAAGCCCTCAACCTGCTCCTGGGAGGGTGTGAATTTGTGCATTTAATGCCTTATTTCTGAATCACTGCAGACTTCTAAGTAGGGCAAGCGAGCGAGCAAGAAGGTCCTCGTGTTGAAAACGACAGGAACGCAAATAAAAACGCAACGCCATAAAATAAAACCTTTGGACTACAGCTAACATTTCGCCCTTCCCCTTGGATAAACGTGATATTTCACGATGCTCAAGTTAAGGGTTTATTATTATTTCCTCCAACACCCCCAGCCCTTGATTGCGTATGACCCTGTAAGATCCGTCTTGCCGGCATTCTGCTTAATTGTCCTAAAATTGGTGATAGATTAAAAGAAAATAATTAGCCCTAATTATCTTAATTGAATGGCTAATTTGTTAATTAAGAGGCTTAATGTCTTCTATTTTTTTTTCTTCAAAAAAGCAAAACAGGCAGCGTACTCTCCGCTATAGGAAGCGGGGCTGCCGGGGGTGGTGGGCGAGATAAAAGATTGGTTTTTCAAGCAGGGAACAGTTCGTCATTTGAAACGGCTTTGGCCACCCCCAAATAAAAAAAAATCGGGGTGCAGGCTTAAGCAAAGAGCTAGAGAGGGGGGGGGCGATATCGGAGTGGCCTGTTGTATAATGTGATTGAGGAAAGCTATAAATAGGAGTTTGCAATTAAAATCAGGATAATTGCTTTTTATCTGCTTTGCAGCTTTTGTTTCCTTTGGTTTCCCCCCCCCCCTTTTCATCATGACAGCTGGGTCTAACTCAAAAAAAACCTTTCCTTTAGATCTGTGTGTGTGTGTGTGTGTGTGTGTCTGTCTGTCTCTTTCTGTCTCTGTGTCTCTGTCTCTCTCTCTCTTCGTCCCCTTTTGATTATCCAGAAGAGTAGCTGCTTTGCTAATTAGAAGGCCTTTGAATTAGATTATTTGCTATCTGAACAGGACTCCGGTATTAACTATCCCGAAGGACAAGCTATAATAACCTCTTCAGTGCCTTTTAAGGTCCCCAAGGAAAGAAAGCTTCAACAGAAGGGGAGGAAAGAGGCTCACCCAAATAAGGAATAAGAACCTCATGAATCCATCCATTTAGGGGTGGATTAGTGTTTTCCAGAAAGTGCCTTCCTTTGGAAAGGTGCTCTCTTCCTGGAGCAATTGGGGGAAAGGATAAAGGGGGCTTCTGGAGGAATTTGTTGCGTTTTCATTGTGATAGTGCTGGTATTACACGCGGCTGGATCGATGCGCTAGGAAATTCACGCCTGCCCCCAAATACACTGGCACTACAGCTCTCTGGTGGAGAGTGACGAGAAGTGCCACAGATTTAACACACTTCAGGTTTCCAGATGTTCATGCCGAGGCAAGCTTTGTTCCTTCTGGATTTTTACCCTCCTCTTACATTTGACCCAGGTGTTTGATTTTGGAGGGGTGGGGGGGTTCGATGCAAAGAACATGGTAGTGTCTCTATTCCAGTTTTTTTCTGTTTTTTGTTTTGCTTTACAGGAACGGTCTCTTGTAAACATGGATTGTAATCCATGCGGACTTTTCAGGGGCCTGGATGAAATGATTGCACGGGAATAAAGCTTCCTGTTGTGGCCCACCAACGGCCTGCGAAGCTGGCAGCAGAATCAGACAGTGAGGAGGGTTGGGGAGGAAGATGGGCCAGTCCTGGAGTCTGGGGAAGGCTCGGAAGAGGGCTCTGCATCGGAGGAAGAGGGAGGGACAGGGCCATCTGGGAGTTATATGCTGCTTCTGGAGCCTCCAGAGTCGGACATCAGCAAGGCAGAGGAACAGGAGGAGCCTGTTCCCAGTGCGCGCATGTGCAGAGCTGCCAGAAGGCAAGAATAGTTAAGACAAAAGCGGCGACTTGGGAGTAAGGCTTGGAGATGATTGGCCCCGATGAGCGATGTCGAGCTGGCCATGCCCTTAGCTACACACCCTGACCTCCTGAGGTCAAACACAACCCTGATCTGGCCTTCAATGAAATTGCGTTTGACACCTCTGTCCTATATCCTAAGTCCAATGTGAACTTTTATCAATGGGTCTCTTTCTAAAATTACAAGGTGCAATTCAGAGCCAATGATTCCCACTACTAGTCCGGGTGAACCAGTCTGAACCAGCTGAATAAAACCTCTGGTTGAGACGTCAAAACAGCCGCATCCCAGGACGTCTGCATTTAAAGAAAATATAGTCGCATCTCCCATCACTCCGCGGTAACCGCCTCAGATTGACTGAAGAGAAAAAGAGCATTTTGAGAGAAAGGGGGGGGGGAAACACAGTACAAAGAGAATGAAACAGAAGGAGGGGAAAATCCCTTCCTTTTTCTTGCCGAAGTGCCATTGATTTTTCTTTTATTGCTAGGATTTAATTTGAAGAGAGCTAAACGAAAGCTTCAGGAAATGGGATTATTATGAAATGCTCGAGGTGTAGAATCTTGTGCGCTGCATGGGACTTGGTAGGGAGCTGGGCGGGGGGGGGAGGGAATGGATGTCTGCCTTCTGAAAGCTCACATATCTTGAGTTTGGATTGGGAAGCACAATATTGCTCTGTAATTGGAATGGATTTCTGAAACTCCAATAAAGAACACAAATCAGCAATGAGGCAGAAGGAAAAGGGGAAATAGCTCACAAACAGCCCTGGATTGAAAGGACAGCTGTGAAGGAGGCTTGTTGGCCAACACCTCGGTGTGATATCCCAAAGGTGCTTTTTTTCAAAAGGCAACACAACTTCCTTTGTTCTTCCTTGAAGACTTTTCTGACCGAGAGCACAAAGCAAACTCCTTGTCCCAACAACCCCCCCCTTTTAATTTGCTGTGAATTCTGTTCATTCACATCCAGCAAAGTCTTTCGAGGGAGGATTTACGGTCACAGACCTTATCTGGCTTGGAGACCTGCCAGGCTGATACCTGCAAAACCTGGAAAGGAGTCTCGGAGAGTCACGAACCAATTAAGCCAACTAATGGTCTCCTGCAAACTCCACTCCCCCTTTGCTCCTCTTTTATTTCCTCTGGGAGTGGCATGGTTCCAGGTTGTCCAAGCCCAAAATTTCGAGCCCAGTGGCATAAGGGATTCTATTGTGAGCAGAGGAGTGGAGGACTCTTCTCGTGAAATAACTCTGCACTCATTCAATCGTATTAATGTCCGATGTACAGTGTGGATTCCAGGCAGACAAGCTGTATTTGAGGATTGGTCTGGCAAAGGTTTTGTATGCCCTAGTTAGCAATACTGTGTTGCCGGGGAAGAATCTTTGCAAAATTAGGCTAACAATTCTTAATGCCTTTTTGGCAATGCTGTGGTCCATTAAGGTTGGGAAACTCCCAATCCTCCAGCTTTGGAAGGGATACAAGTTCCAGGCCAGGAAAGCTGAGCACCCATTTTAGCAGAGGCCAGAGAGAGACAGTCTTGCAGAACTGCATCCAATTATAAAGGTGCGAAAGACTAAATTGTCCAGTTAATTTACTCAATGTATACCTGCCTTTCATGTTAGCATAGCAATCCCTCAGGAGGGTTGTGAATGCTACAGATTTATAAATCTATACAAAGACACGACGTTCCCTGGAACCAAAACTTTTGACCAAAGATCTTTCTCATCGGTGGGCAGTGAATGATCTCATTTGCACCTCTCTTGCTATTAGAAAATGATCTGTTCTAGAAAAGAAAATAATAAATATATAAGTAGACAGCCAAAAGCGAGATATAAAGGGGAGGAAAATATAGCTAGGATAGATTAGCGAAGGTAAGGGAATAAGAAATGATATCAAATTATATTTGGGTTTGCGGAAATACCATCCGAAGGAAATATAAAATGAGGCCGGAAAGAGACACCTACAATAATAGAAAAGAGAGACAGAGAGAGAAAGGAGGAGAACATGAAAGGAAGATGGGGGAAAGAAGAAAGGAGAGGAGGATGGAAGGGAGAGGAGGAGAAGGAGAGAGGGTAGGAAGGGGAAGAGGAAGAGTAGGAGTAGGAGGAAGGGAAGGGAAGGGAAGAAGGAAGGGAAAGGAAAGGAGGATGGAAGGGAGAGGAAGAGAAGGAGAGAGGGTAGGAAGGGGGAGCGGGAGAAAGGCAAGGGAAGAAAGAAGGGGAAGGAGAGGAAGAAGGAAGAAAGTAGAGAAGGGAGGGAGGGAGAAAAGAAAGGGAAAATGAGGTGGTGATACAACAGGAAGAAGGGATGGTAAATAAGGCAACCCAAATTGTATATTATAACCCGTTAAATGAAATAATAAATGTATAAGAATGATAAATGTATAGAAGAATAACAACTATGTGAATGTATACTTAAAATGCTATGTAAGAGAATAAAAAAAATTCTCAAAAAAAGAGAAAGAAAGAAAACGATATGTTCTAATACTAGAAACAGCATTTTGTTTTTAAGGAAACAATAATTTAACAATTGGTGACTTAAGTGATATTTTCCTAGGGGTGTGAAATACTTCACTGCTAACAAGGGGCGACACCCCCTACTAAAACGAACACTTGCAATGGGCTATGAATAGCATTTATCTTTTCAGTTTCTAATACTTTCTAAATAATAAACTAAGTTAGTTATCCCTCTGTTGACTAGGATAGGAGGCAAGCGAGCAGTAGGGAGGTCAAATGGTGGTTTCTGAAACATAGACCAGAGGGATTTGTTCGATAAAGGTTGTAATTATAGTTTGCTGTTTGTTCTGTGCTGCCAAAAAGTGTTTAGTATATCTTCACAGGTTTTATCCTATCTTTAGCCTATTTATCCTGTCTTTTTCAACCAAGGGATTTAAACGTGGTTGTGTGGGAACAGGACAATCCTGCCCGATTGAATCTTCCAGTTTGCACAATATACAATAGAAAAATGCAAGTAGAAAACTACTATTCTTATTCCTATTCCATTTCTAATTTATATTCAATTCAATCCCATTTCTAATTTATATTCCATTCCATTCCTAATTTATATTCAGTTCCATTTCATTCCTAATTTCTATTCTATTCCTATTCCATTCCATTCCTAATTTATATTCAATTCCATTCCATTCCTAATTTCTATTCTATTCCTATTCCATTCCATTCCTAATTTATATTCAATTCAATTCCATTCCTAATTTCTATTCTATTCCATTCCATTCCATTCCTAATTTATATTCAATTCAATTCCATTCCTAATTTATATTCTATTCTATTCCATTCCATTCCTAATTTCTATTCTATTCCTATTCCATTCCATTCCTTATTTATATTCAATTCCATTCCTAATTTCTATTCTATTCCATTCCATTCCATTCCTAATTTATATTCAATTCAATTCCATTCCTAATTTATATTCTATTCTATTCCATTCCATTCCTAATTTATATTCAATTCAATTCCATTCCTAATTTCTATTCTATTCCATTCCATTCCATTCCTAATTTATATTCAATTCCATTCCATTCCTAATTTATATTCTATTCTATTCCATTCCATTCCTAATTTCTATTCTATTCCTATTCCATTCCATTCCTTATTTATATTCAATTCCATTCCTAATTTCTATTCTATTCCATTCCATTCCATTCCTAATTTATATTCAATTCCATTCCATTCCTAATTTCTATTCTATTCTATTCCATTCCATTCCTAATTTATATTCAATTCAATTCCATTCCTAATTTCTATTCTATTCCATTCCATTCCTAATTTATATTCTATTCCATTCCATTCCTATTCCTATTCCATTCCTATTCCTATTCCATTCCTATTCCTATTCCATTCCTATTCCTATTCCATTCCTATTCCTATTCCTATTCCTATTCCTATTCCTATTCCTATTCCTATTCCTATTCCTATTCCTATTCCTATTCCTATTCCTATTCCTATTCCTATTCCTATTCCTATTCCATTCCTATTCCTATTCCATTCCTATTCCTATTCCTATTCCATTCCATTCTCAACAGTATGTTGTAGGAGAAATATATCCTTGACCCCCACCCCCCACCCCCAAGTAACTTCTTTCCTTTGGAAGTCATGGAATGATCAATACTGCCCATCTGATTTTAGATAGAATTGGAACAATTCAATCTTTTTCTTTGGGCTGATCAATACGACGCCAGATCTCTGGCAGTGGCTCAATTTTGCTCTGCGGCTTTCAAGCTCAGAAGGCACATTTTTGACCCAGCAGAAGAAATACTTCATCCCTGGCTGAAGATGGTCATTTCCTCCATTTAGCTGGCTTTGAAAACTACGTTTGATCTGGAAGTTGTTCCTTTTCTTCTTCTTTTAGTCTACGACTCTCAATTGGAGAAACCTAACCCCAATAAAAGGGATGTGGTGACTCAGTGGCGAAGACGCTGAGCTTGTCGATTGAAAAGGTCGGCAGTTTGGCTGTTCGAATCCCTAGCGCCACGTAATGGAGTTAGCTCCCGTTACTTGTCACAACTTCTGTCAACCTAGCAGTTCAAAAGCACATAAAAATGCAAGTAGAAAAATAGGAACTACCTTTGGGGGGAAGAGAACAGCGTTCCATGCGCCTTCGGTGTTGAGTTATGCCATTCACATGACCCCGGAGAGGTCTTTGGACAGTGCTGGCTTTTCGGCTTGGGGGAGGGAATGGCGATTTTGCAGTAGTTTTTGAGTAGTTCGGAGAACTGGCAAAAAACCACCTCTGGCTGGCCGCGCTCCCATCTATTCTCTGCCTCCCGAGTCTCAGCTAATCGGGAGGAAATGGATATTTTGCAGTATCCTTCCCCTGGAGCGCGGAGGGAATGGAGATTTTGCAGTATCCTTCCCCTGGAGTGGGGAGGGAATGGAGATTTTGCAGTATCCTTCCCCTGCATTGGGGAAGGAATGGAGATTTTGCAGTATCCTTCCCCTGGATTGAGGAGAGAGAGGGGATTTTGCAGTATCCTTCCCCTGTGGTGGGAGGGAATGGGGATTTTGCCATATTCTTCTCCCAGGAGTGGGGAGCAAATGGGGATTTTGCAGTATCCTTCCCCTGGAGTGGGGCAGGATAGAGATTTTGCAGTATCCTTCCCCTGCCATGCTCACCAAGCCACGCCCACAGAACCAGTAGTTAAAAAAATAGAATTTCACCACTGCTATGTCGGTTTTAAGAGAAGGCCTGCTGAGGGGTATGTTTTGGTATTCTTGTGTGTTTGTGCGTTTGAGAAGTATTGTTTGTATGCAAATTGTATAAGTCAATCAACAGAACTCCTAGGATAAATCAGCTGAGTGTTTTTGTTAATTGGGTGACAGGCTGGATAGCAACGCCAAGCAAAAAAGGAATATTATTTATCTCTGGTTTTCTCATGTTTTCCTTTGTTTTTCAGTTTTTTAGTCAGGTAACAGTTGGATTTTACAGACAGCTCCATTTGACATTTCTTTCCATTTTTACGCAGTGTTGATCATTGTTTTTCGACCCGTTATATCCACCACGTTTTCCTCGGCTATGTCGCAAGCCCGTTTCCCTTACGAATTATTTCTCTATTAAGTTTCACATTTGCTCTCTTAATTACGGCTAGCTGTTTGATTCCCTATTTGTTGACGGAGAACTCTGGAAAGACGCCAGGCTAAAAGTTTAATTGGGGAAAGTGTGAAAACTCTACGGAAGTGATTTCTCCTCCCTCTCTCTCAATCCTCCCATTCGGCTCGCTCAGGTTTTTTTCTCCTAAAAAATGCTTCAACCTTCTTCTTTTTTTGCCAAGCCTATAACAACCGATACAATTTTCATGTTTGGAAGTGTGGTACCATGTTTCCCCAAAAATAAGACAGGGTCTTATTTTCTTTTGACCCCCGAAATAAGTGCTTGGCCTTATTTTCGGGGAGGTCTTCTTATTTTTGAGCTGCAGGAGACGGCGAGCGTGGTCACCTCGTGGCTGTTGCTGTGTTGCAATATTTTTGGCGGAGGGATTATTTTAGCGCATGCAATTGGGCTTATTATCTGGGGAGGTCTCATTTTCGGGGAAACTGGTTAGTTTGCCTTAAACCATGAGTATCTTGGAGCTCAAAAGTGCTGGATTGGCTCAAGTCATCCATGAACAAATCCATCAGCAGGTCTATGCAGATGGTTTTGCCCAGCAATCAACCAGCAATGCTGGTTTGCTAGTAAAGAAATGCTTGCTCACATCTCAGTGGGTTAGCTTTATCTTGGATCAGGGCTGAAATGCTACTGGTTCGGGCCAGTTCGCCCAAACAGATATTAAAAAAAAAAAAACGCTTTAAAAAGTTTTTTAAAAGTTCCGACGATCAGCTGTGCCTGATTGTCTGTGAGGTTCCTCCTTGTTGCAGAGGACGTTTTGTGTGAAGTCCAGCGGCTTTTGCATTGCGTGTGAGTCCGTTGTGCAGCGTTTGTGTTATTTTTGTGTGAAGCGTGATAGTTGGGTTTTTGAGCTCTCTCTGACTCTGTGAGATTCCTGCTTGTTGCAGGAGGATGCTTTGTGTAAAGTCCAGCGGCTTTTACATTGCGTGTGAATCAGTTGTGCAGCCACGCCCACCTGGTCATATGACTACAAAGCCACTCCCACCCAGTCACATGACCGCCAAGCCACGCCCACAGAACCGGTAGGGGAAATTTTTGAATTTTACCACTGCTCTGGATGTCCCAAAAGTGCTTTTTCAAAAGGCAACTGGGCTTCCTTTTTTTGGGAGGGGGGGACTTGAAGACATTTTTGCTTCTCACTCAAGAAGTTTCTTCAACGGATGTTGACCTAGCCGTATCTAGGAACCTGGACCAGATTTTGACATTTGACCATAATCTCCTCTTCGGTGCTTAATCTGGCAATGCAATAAAGCAATAAAGCTGAGGTGCTGTGGCTAGGAAAGAGAAGGAATTCAACCCATTCTCAAGTTGTGTTTTCTAATAAAATATATATATAATATAAATGGAAAGCTTGAGTAAATGGATGGAGAGGAAAAAACGCAGCACTCCATGTCACGGTATGGCACAGCTATTAAGAAGCATAACCCCTGTTAAAAAATTGTAATAAAATTACAATTTAATTTTATAAAGATAATTTATTAGCGAATACCTCATTGCACATGTTAATAGCTTGTGGTTAAATAATAATAACAATCAACTTGATTGTTAGGTGTCATTAAGCTTCCTTCCTTCCTTCCTTCCTTCCTTCCTTCCTTCCTTCCTTCTTCCTTCCTTTTTTTCCCTCCCTCCTTCCCTCTCTCTCTCTCTTTCATCCACTCACCTCCACCCCTACTATGAAATTTGGCATATCATTTAACTGACCAATTCATGTGTTATTTGAAGAGGGGGGGAGAGGTAATTACCAAAGTCGTAAGCAGTGAGTTATTTTCCAATGAAAGGATAATTTTATCCCAATGATTTTTTTTTACATTTAATTAAATAAAGCCACATGTAATTTGAAATTAGAGCGCAACAGTTACTCATTTCCTCTCCAAACTCTTTGAAGAGGAGCCTTTCAACTCGTTCCCGTCATCCGTGGATGCATTAATAATTTCGTACCGTTTAAATCGCCACTCGTTCCTTCAGAAGTCCATCCTTCGTGGCTTGGCCTCACGATGAAGCTCCCCTTTTCTCTGATCGAGATGGGGATTTTCTGGAAATAGGTCTGATGGTACGTTGAACCTGCTGCACGAATGCCAGTCATCTAACTGCTTGGTTGATGGTGATGTGTTAGTTCTTTTGATTTCTTCTAGGGGAAGTGCTAGATAACCCTTTCTAGAATCGTTTTGATTGCCCTGAATCCCAGAAGGTGATTAAATTGAGGGGGGTCCTGAGTTCTTGCAGATGTCTCATTACCAAATTAGGTAACACCATCAGTGCTAGGAGGGAGCGGGGTTTGTGGGGAAGAGGGGAAGGAGGAGGAGTGGGGATAGGACTGTGGGGTCCTTGGTGCTCTCTGAACTTGGTGATTTTCCTGCAGCCATTTCATTACCCAACAAGGTAACATCATCAGTGCTAGAAGAGAGTGGGGTTTAGAGAGAGGAGGAGAGGAAGGAGGAAGGCATGGAGGAGGAAGAGGAGGAGGAGGACTGTGGGATCCTTGGTGCTCTCTGAACTTGGTGGTTTTCTTGCAGACGTTTCATTACCAAACTGGTAACATCATCAGTGCTAGAAGGGAGTGGGACTTTCTGTTTATATAGAGAAGCTCTGAGCTTGGTGGTTTTCTTGCAGACGTTTCATTACCCAACTAGGTAACATCATCAGTGCTAGAAGAGAGTGGGGTTTAGAGAGAGGAGGAGGGGAAGGAGGAAGACTGTGTCCTTGGTGCTCTCTGAGCTTGGTGGTTTTCTTGCAGACGTTTCATTACCAAATTAGGTAACACCATCAGTGCTATGAGGGAGTGGGGTTTGTGGGGAAGAGGAGGAGGAGGAGGAGTGGGGAGAGGACTGTGGGGTCCTTGGTGCTCTCTGAGCTCGGTGGTTTTCCTGCAGACATTTCATGATCCAAACTAGGTAATATCCTCACTGCTAGAAGGGACTTTGAAGGTCTTCTAGTCCAACCTGCCGCTCAAGCAGGAGACCTTATATTGTTGTTGCATGCCGAAAAGGCAGGAGCCCACCCCTGGACTCTGCAGTTGCTAGCTCTTGGAATTTCACGTTATTCTTCTTTTAGAACATCTGGAGGATGTAGGAGAGATCCCGATTGTTGGCCTTGACAATGCGAGTTTCTCGGTATTTCATGAAGATGATTAAAACAAGGCTTGCGGTCAGGAAGAAGAGTGGGGCAAAAGAGACCAGGATGATGCCCAGATATTCTTTGTAAGACAGGAAGGTTATGACTTTGGGGATACATTGGATTCTGTCCTCATTTGGATATTTATCATCTGGACACTTGGAACATTTTTTTGTATCTGAGAAAATCAAAACGCAGTATTTCTCGTGGCACGACATAACCGCGATGTCAAAAGCGCGCCGACAGAAGCGCGATTTAACTTAAGGTAAGGTTTAGGGTTAGGTTTAGGGTTAGGTTTAGGGTTAGGGTTAGGGTTAGGTTTAGGTTTAGGTTTAGGGTTAGGGTTAGGGTTAGGGTTAGGGTTAGGTTTAGGGTTATTTTTAGGGTTATGTTACAGCGCGCTTCTGTCGGCGCGCTGTTGTCTGCGCGCTGTTGTCGCGCGGTTTTGACTGTGCGGTTTTGTCACCGTGCTTCAGTCACACGCGCTTCAGTCTACCGCGGTTTTGTGGTGGAACCGTATTTCTTTAACATTCTGTCCTTTCAAATGTCAAGAAAAAGCTTTTGGGGACAACAGTTGATATCAAAAATGTTTTTCAAGATGCATTGCTCTACATATCCTCAGAAAAAAGATAATATAATTCTTAAATATCTATGTACATAAAGTGGATCATATTAGGGGAACTCTTAGGATTTCCTATGAACTTTCATAGGAACCTATATTATTAGAGGTAAATAATAAATCAGTTAATCTTTCTACATAAAATTCCTGTGACCTGCCAGGTGGCACTTCTGAAGATAATTGGACCTAGATGATGCCTATTTTGTGAAATCTACTTGGCTGGCAGAGAACGTTTATCCCGCAAGTAATCTGGAATGGCTACTCGGAGTACTGGTAATATACATATCCTGAAGCTTAAAGCCGCAGCTCAGCATTTGGCCCAATCCATTTATGCTGAGAACATATACATTTTTTTGCCTGTTTTTTTAAAAAAACAAAACACAGCCTCCCCTCTATCTTAAAAAATGGTTTTGATAACACAAAAAAAAAACATCCTCGCGTTTCGAATGGAATTAGATCAGTCTTTCTATTCCCCCCTCTTCATCCTGGCTGCCATAAAATCACTTTTATGTGTGTGTGTGTCTGTGTGTGTGTGTGTGTCAGGGATGGCAAATTATGTATGTTAATTAGAAGCGGGAATTTCAGCCCTCCAAGCCCGCGTAGACCCTTTCGCCATAATTAAAAAGGTGTCCCTTCCCCCCCCCCTCTTTCTTTCTTACGGAGGACAAATGAGAGCGAAGGTTCGGAATCTCGGTTGGGGATTTCTGGTTAGCGATAATTAGTCCTGATGGATTCTTCTTTCCAAGTGCCATTTTTGTTTCGTTTCCGCCCATTATGCTGTAATGGACTAGCTGGTGGAAGGTCTTCTACGCTAGGAGCACCTGACGGGAGAAGCATTAGAACAGCTGGATGGATGCACAGCAGCTTGGCAGAAGGGAGGACGAATCTGCACAGCTGCCTGAAGGCAGGGAAGGGGGCTCTAGGATATGGACACAATAGGAGGGAATATCTGTGGCTCAGGGGCGAACCGTGGGGTCCTCGGTGCTCTCTGAGGGTGGTGGTTTTCTTGCAGGCGTTTCGTGACCCAACTAGGTAACGTCATCAGTGCTAGAAGGATTGAGGTTTGCAGGGAGGAGGAGGAGGAAGAGGAGGACAGTGGGGTCCTTGTTGCTTTCTGAGCTTGGTGGTTTTCTTGCAGGCGTTTCATGACCCAACTAGGTAACATCATCAGTACTAGAAGAATTGAGGTTTGCAGGGGGGAGGAGGAGGAGGAGGAGGAGGAAGAGGAAGAGGAAGAGGAAGAGGAAGAAGAGGACAGTCGGGTCTTTGGTGCTCTCTGAGCCTGGTGGTTTTCTTGCAGACGTTTCGTGATCCAACTAGGTAACGTCATCAGTACTAGAAGGATTGAGGTATGCAGGGAGGAGGAGGGGGAGAACTGTGGTGTCCTTGGTGCTCTCTGAGCTTGGTGGTTTTCTTGCAGACATTTCATTACCCAACTAGGTGACATTATCAGTGCTGGAAGGGAATGGAGTTTGAGGAGGAGGATGAAGACTGTCAGGTCCTTGGTGCTCTCTGAGCTTGGTGGTTTTCTTGCAGATGTTTTATTACCCATCTAGGTAACATCATCAGTGCTGGAAGGAGTGAGGTTTACAGGGAGGAAGAGGAGGAGGACTGTGGGGTCCTTGGCGCTCTCTGAGCTTGCTGGTTTTCCCGCAGATGTTTCACAATCAGGCTAGGTATAAGCACTGATGAAATTACCTGCTAGAGAGAAGTTCTCTGAGGATAATCTAAACCTCTGGTCCTAGTAATCGACCCAGATGGGATCCTCTAATGAAATGACCTGGCAATTCGTTCTACCTTGCAGGGTCGGAAGTCCAGGCTGCTGACAGTTCCTAGGTAGATCGCTTGTAGCGCAGATATTTTGTGCCAGACACTGCACAGACAAGCATTTTCTTGCCTGCTTCTGCTCCGCACATCCATTTTTTAATCCAAAGATGGCTTGCTTTGTCCGTGACACGGTTCCATGATCAACCCGAGTTTCTCCCACACCCCAAACCCTTTCCATTTGACAGTGTTTTTCTTGCGATGGTTGTGTGTGCCTATTTTTGTTTTGTTTTGTTTTACAATCCCAGGAAAACTTAAGATTCCTCCAATGCCGTTATTTATTTGCAAATGTTTTCACGCGCCATCCTTACTGTCCTTCCTGTTTGCTCTTTCCAAACGATGCTCTCTTTTTGGGGGGCTGTTTTGGCTTGGCTGTCAAGGAAGAGGAAAAATCATTTCCATTTACCGGTTTCTGGGTGTTTTTATTTTCTTTCTTTCTTTCCTTCCCCTTCTCCCTCCCTCCCTTGTCTTTTCTTTTCTCGCTATGGCAGTGGGGATCCTGGCAGAGGGTAAATGTGGTAGATTGTATATTTCTTCCCTAATGCTCTTTTGAACAAAATCATCTATTTCATCAGCTGTATATCAACAGTGACCAAAGACCATTAAATAATGCATCTCACTCAGGAGCAATGGAGCAAGAGAAGGGCTCTGACCTGTTTTAAACCTTATTACTTTCTTGCATTATGTCCCTCGCTGCAATCTTTTTGTTTAAGTGATTTCAGCCCAGGCATCGCTTCCTGCTTTGGAAAAGATGGCAGGCGGGGTTATTTTCGGAGGGTCCTCGCCTCGCTCTTTGCGGCTTCTCTCACTCCCAGGCAGCCCCCACCCCCCCTCCAACGGTATTAATCTTGGTTCCATTTCATTAAGAAATGTATCGAAATGTAAGGAGGGGAGGAGGGGAGATAGACTGCATCTCTTAATATATATTTTCTCCTTCTCCTTCTCCTTCCTCCTTCGCCTTGTCCCCCTATTCTCCTTCTTCTTTCTGCTTCTGCTTCTTTCTTCTCCTCCTCCTCTCTTCTTCTTCTTCTCCTCCTCCTTCTTCTTACTCCTCCTTCTCCCTGTCCCCCTACTCTCTTCTTCTTTTCCTTCTTCTCATCCTTATCCTCCTACTGCATCTCTTAATATATATTTTCTCCTTCTCCTTCCTCCTTCGCCTTGTCCCTCTATTCTCCTTCTTCTTCTTTCTGCTTCTGCTTCTTTCTTCTTTCTTCTCCTCACCCTCTCTTCTCCTCCTCCTCCTCCTCCTCCTTCTTACACTTCCTTCTCCCTGTCCCCCTACTCTCTTCTTTTTCTTTTCCTTCTCCTTCTTGTCCTCGTACTCCTCCTCCTCCTCTTCTTCTTCTCCTTCCTTCTTCCTCCTCCTCCTTCTCCTTGTCTCCCTACTCTCTTCTTCTTCTTTTCCTTCTTCTCATCCTTATCCTCCTACTGCATCTCTTAATATATATTGTCTCCTTCTCCTTCCTCCTTCGCCTTGTCCCTCTATTCTCCTTCTTCTTCTTTCTGCTTCTGCTTCTTTCTTCTTTCTTCTCCTCCCTACTCTCTTCCTCCTCCTCCTCCTCCTCTTCTTCTCCTCCCCCCTCCTCCTTCTCTTTGTCTCCCTGCTCTCCTCCTCCTCCTCCTCCTCTTCTTCTTCTTCTCCTCTTTTCTTCTTCTTCTTCTTCCTCCTCCTCCTCCTCCTCCTCCTCCTCCTCCTCCTCCTCCTCCTCCTCTTCTTCTTCTTCTTCTTCTTCTTCTTCTTCTTCTTCTTCTTCTTCTTCTATTTATTTTATTTATTTAGTTTATCAAACATGTACAATCACGATCTTGGGAAGCCTAGGTCAGAACAGGTTAGGACCTGGTTGAGATGATGAGCAAAACCTGGGAGTATAGGCTAGGTTGGAGCGTTGATAGGACTTTGTTGAGGAAGGCAAGCCACTTCTGTGGAGCCCATGTTGGTGGAGACCATCCATCAGCGTCTATCTAGCCACCCAGCAGCCAATGGAAGTGGTGGGGACTTCTTGAGTTTCTCCTAGCAACAGCTTGCTCCCTTCTCCCTTAACGTTGAAAAATAAGTCTGGAAATCCAATACTCGGCTCTCCCTCCCTCCCTCTTAGCTGCGTGGCCTTCTCCCTCGTTCATAGTGGATGGCGGGGAAAGGCTTACAAATGCCTCCCTCTTCTAATGAGGTGAGAGCCAAAGAGAGGGGGGCAGCTAATTTTTCCTTTGGGCGGCCTCCCTGCTGCCGAAGGGACAACTCCTTCTTCTTGATCAGTATGCGTAGCTCCTGGGCACCAGGCGGATGATTTTCAAGAAGGGCTGTTGTAGGAAAGGGAAGAGAGAGCTATGAGCTGCAGCATTTAGCTGGAACTGTTAAGAAAAGGTGGAGCCTGGTTTTGGTAGAACATGCCTTCCTCTCAAGGGCTGAGACAACATGGCTTTGGTAGAGAGGTCTTCCTTTGAGCGACTCAGACACCATGGCTTTGGCATGACTGTCTCTCTCCTCTCTCTTTCTCTCTCCTCTCTCTCTCCTTTTTCCTCTCTCTCATTTTTCCTCTCTTCCTTTCTCTCTTCTCTGTCCCTTTCTCTCTCCCCTCGCTCTCCTTTTTCCTCTCTCTCCTTCTTTTTCCTCTCTTCCTTTCTCTCTCCTCTCCCTTTCTCTCCCTCCCCTCTCATTCTCTCCTCTCTTTTACCTCTCTCTCTTTCCTGTCCCTCCCCCCTCTCTCTTTCTCTCTTCTCTCTCTTTCTCCCTCCTCTCTCTCTCCTTCTTTTCCCTCTCTCTTTCTCTCTCCTCTCTCTCTCCTTTTTCCTCTCTCATTCTTTTTCTTCTTTCCCTTTCTCTCTCTCCCCTCTCATTCCCTCCTCTCTTTCCTCTCTCTCTTTCTCTTTCCCCTCTCTCTCCTCTCTCTTTCTTTCTTTTCTCTTTCTCTCTCCTCTCTCTCTTTCTCCCTCCTCTCTATCTCCTTCTTTTTCCTCTCTCTTTCTCTCTCCCCTCTCTTTCTTCCTCCTCTCTATCTCCTTCTTTTCCCTCTCTCTTTCTCTCTCTCTTCTCTCTCTCTCTTTTCCTCTCTCTCCTTCTTTTTCCTCTTTCCCTTTCTCTCTCTCCCCTCTCATTCCCTCCTCTCTTTCCTCTCTCTTTCTCTTTCCTCTCTCTCTTTCTCTTTCCTCTCTCTCTCCTCTCTCTCTTTCTTTCTTCCCTCTCTTTCTCCCTCCTCTCTATCCTTCTTTTTCCTCTCTTTCTCTCTCCTCTCTCTCTCCTTTTTCCTCTCTCTTTCTCTCTCCTCTTTCTTTCTTCCTCCTCTCTATCTCCTTCTTTTTCCCCTCTCTGTCTCCTCTCTCTCCTTTTTCCTCTCTCTTTCTCTCTCCTCTCTCTCTCCTCTCATTATCTCTTTCCTCTCTCTCTCTTTCCTCTCTCTCTTTCTCTCTCCTCTCTCTCTTTCTCTCTCCTCTCTGTCTTTCTCTCTTCTCTCTTTCTCTCTCTCCTCTCTCTCTTTCTCCCTCCTCTCTCTCTCCTTTTTCCTCTCTCTTTCTCTCTCCTCTCTACCTTCCTCTCTCTCCCCCTCTCATTCTCTCCTCTCTTTCCTCTCTCTTGTTCTCTTTCCTCTCTCTACTCTCTCTTTCTCTCTCTCCTTTTTCCTCTCTCTTTCTCTCTCCTCTCTCCCTTTCTCTTTTCTTTTTCTCTTTTCACGCCTTCTTTTTCCTCTCTCTCTCCCACACACAAAGAGAGAGAGAGAGAGAGAAGAGAGAGAGAGAGAGGAAAGAGAGAGTGAGAGAGGGGGGAGAGAAAGAGAGAGAGTGAGAGAGAGAGCTTTCTCAGTTGCTGTGGCTCAGTGCTAAATTCATATAGAGTCCTCCGGGGGTTTGAAATCTCTCATTTGGCCAACAACGAGGTCTGAAAAGATTGCAGTTCATTTCGACCCGAAGTGGATGGAAGACTCATTTACTCGCTGCAGGCAACTCAATCAGGCCGCCCAGCCATGAGTGAGTGACTTGTTCAGATCGCTAGTCAATACATGTCTCCTGTGATAGAATATCAGCATCTGTCGGGCTGCGCATGTCTCCTGCGCATTTTCTCCTGCCAGCCTGCCTGGTCAGGGTCCTTAAAAACACCTAAGACTTGCTTAACTTAATCTCCTGTTTGCGGATTTCTTTCTTTGTTGAGAGCAAATCTCTCTCTCTCTCTCTTCCTCCCTCCCTCCCTTCTCTTTCCCCCTCCTTCCCTCTCTCATCTCTGACTCTCTGTTTCTCTGTTTCTCCCTCCCTCCTTCTCTCCCTACGCTCTCTCACTCTTTTTCTCCCCCTCTTTCTTCTCTCTGACGCTCTTTCTCCCTCCCTCTCTTTCTCCCTCTCTCTCTTTTCTGACTCTATCTCTTTCTTCCTATCTTTCTCCCTCCCTTCCTCTCTCTCTCCCTCTTTCTCCCTCTCTTTCTCTATGATTCTCTCTCACACTCTTTCTTTCTTCCTGCCTCCCTCTTCTATCTCTATCCCTCTCTTTCTTCTCTGTCTCCCTCTCTTTCTTCTCTCTGACTCTCTCTCTTTCTCCCTCCCTCCCTCCCTCCCTCTCCTCTCACTCTCTCTCTCTCTCTCTCTCTCTTCTCTCTTGGACTCTCACACTCCTCTTTCTTTCCTCTCTCTATCTCTCTGTTTCTCTCTCCCCTTCCCCATCTTGATTCCTCTTTATTCTTTTTTTTTTTCATCTTCATTCACCCATCAACCCACTGTTCTTGACGTTAAGATATTCTTCGTCAGATTCCCCCTTTTTGTTCTCTCCCTCTGATGTGTTTAAAAGTCCAGTTGCTATTTGAAAAATCCCCTTTGGGACAGCCTTGATCTGGTTGACTGGGAATCTCCATCTCCATCGACCTTTAGATCTGCCGGGATGATCCCATCGTCTGATCTGGTCTTTCCTCTCCTTTATCCTTAGAGAAGGGCAGGGGGAAACCGTCCCTCCTCCACCCCGTTCAAGGAAAGCTTTCAAATTAATACAGTTTCTGGAATTTTAGAGCCCTGACATCTCTTTAATTGCCTCATTCATTCTGAGAGTCGGTAGTGAATGTTCTTGATGAAGAAATTCCTCGGCAAAGAGCAAGGGGGGGAGAAAAAATGCAGCGGCACTTCCAGGAAAATTTCTGCTGCGTCGTATCATCTTTGCTTTAACGGGTTTCATCTTAAGCGCTACGTTCTATAAGTACTTGCCAACAAAGCTGGATGCTGTCATTTTTCCCCCGTCTGCCATTCGGTGTATGAAACCACGTGTCACCTTCAGAGAAGCGATCCGGGTTGAGAAAAAAAGGGGGACAAAAATGGATTTGGTGTTCATGAAGGGCAGATCGGCGCTTTGGCTGACCCCCCCCCCCCAAGCAGCGATTTCGCCTTGCTAAAAGTCAGCGGGGAAGTTCTCCTCCAGCCCGCTCTTCCTAAACACTCCAAACGCCACGGTTTACTACAAGGAGGAAGTTCTTGTCGTGTAAGGTAGGCCAATCAACTTCTGTCAGAGGAGAAGCAATGGATGGAAACCAACCAAGGAGGAAACCAACCTAGAAATAAGGAGAAATTTCCTTGACAGGGAAGACAATGAATCTGTGGAACAGCTGGCCAACAGAAGTTGTGGATGCTCCATTACTGGAGGTTTTCAAGAGGAAACTGGACAAGCATTTCTCCAGAATAATAATATAAGGTGTCCTGTTATGGGCAGGGGGTTAGACTAGGAGAGTAGTCACCAACTGGTCATCTGTGGACCACTGGTGGTCCATGAGAAAATTTTGGTGGTCCATAGTTGGCCACGCCCACCCAGTCACATGACCACCTTGCCACGCCCAGCCAGCCGGCCATTAGGCAGATCTTATAAGTGGTCCGTGGGATTTAAAATTGTGGATTTAGTGGTCCCTGAGGTCCGAAAGGTTGGCGACTCCTGGACTAGAAGACCTCCCAATTCTGGTAGACTTTATGACTTCATGGAACAACTTGGATGTTCTCCAAAGCCCGGTGTGGAAGTGAATTTTTTTGGGGGGAATTTGGACAGTCTTCCCCTTCTTCCAGCTACTACATCTTGACATTGATTCTCTGTGGTCCACCATTCTGTATCATCCAATGATTTTCTGACAGCAAGGATGAGATGAAAGGAAGAAGAGAGAGAGAGAGAAAGGGAGAGAACGAGAGAGAGATTGAGAGAGAATGAGAAAAAGAGAGAGAGAGAGAGAGAAAGGGAGAGAATGAGAGAGAGAATGAGAGAGAGAGAGAGAGAGAAAGGGAGAGAATGAGAGAGAGAGAGAGAGAAAGGGAGAGATGAGAGAGAGAGAAAGAGAAGAGAGAGAGAGGGGGAGAAAGAGAGAGAGGGAGAATGAGAAGAGAGAGAAAGAGAGAGAGAGAAAGGGAGAGAGAGAGAGAGAGAGAGAGGGAGGGAGGGAGGCATATGAGACGGAGGGAAGGAGTAAAAAAAAGAAAGAAATTCAGTTATGTTATTGAAGGAGAGTTACATCCAGTATTAACGGAGAGCTATTTTTATTTTAATGTCGAGACGGGTATTTCAAAAAGGAGGAAATTCCCTGGTTTTATGGCAGGCCTCGCTGGAAAGAATCCGTCGGTGATTTGATAGCCTATTTGAGCAAGAGAAATGCTTTACAGGCATCTATAAAAACTGATGGCCCAGCTCACATTTGTATTTAATGAAATCAGGAAGAGCTTTTGGTTATGTTTTCAATAACCTTCCGCCGATTTCACTCATCGGCTGGAGTCCGCACCAGGCTGTAAAAACCTCAGCCGGCGCATTGGGTTTGTAAGAAGACACTGGTTACTGGGATGGTAGACTGGGGGGTACTGGGTAAAACATACCCCAGATATCTCTTATTTTGGGAGGCGGAAGTTCAGGCAAGGGGCATGTTTGCAATTTTGCCGAGAAATCCCCATAAACACCTTTTGCCGTTTGCAGATGGTTGCATGCGTTGTCTGTGTGACGTCCGGTTATTAGGTCACAACTGGAACTCGTTCAGGGATCATCGCATTAAAGCTGTCATCAGAATGAAATGCTTCATAGGAGGATGAGAATACATAGCGCAGGATCATACTTATTGTCTATTATTAAATGTTCAGCAGTTTTAGAACCTCTTCTGTAGGTGTGGCCTGCTTTGTGGGAGTGGCTTGCCAGCCATGTGACCGGGTGGGAGTGGCTTGCCAGCCTTGTGACTGGGTGGGCGTGACCAACTTGTAAAATGTGGTGAAACTCACTTAACAACGCTCTTGCTTAGCAACCAGAATGTTGGCTCAGGAACTCTGGCATTGGAGTGTGCAAGTCTTAAAGCTGTCGAGTTACAAGACCCTCGCACCCCTAACCGTTTAGGAAAAAAAAAACCAGGGGTGTTCAAACTTGACAGCTTTAAGACTTGTGAACTTCATCTCCCAGAATTCCTCCTCTCGCTCTTCCTCTTGATGATGTGCGGACGGGCGGGGGGAGGGAGCTTGAACCGGTTCTAAATGGCACTGTAGATCTGTGGAACCTCTTCTATAGAAGAGGTTAGAACTGGAAGGAACCCACCCCTGATATTCACTAAAGTCAGGGTTTGGGGGGTTAGCCCATCGACTTCTTCCTGCCAGGCCTTCCGTTTTTGGAAGAATGGTCTTCAACCCATCCCTAAACTCACCCCTTTCCCTTAAGTTCTCAGACTGATTTTTGCCTTCAATGGATTCAGTACTCGATGGAGTATAGGCGCACTTTTTGTTCCATTTTTATCCAGGTGGTCCTCAATTTATGAGCACAATTGGGCCCAAGTGGGCTTCGGGTGTACTCAGGACGTACTCAGGGGTGGGATTGAAAATTGTTAGCAACCAGTTCTCTGCCTGGTTGCTATATGGGCTGGCCTTAGTGGGCATGGCCTACTCAGCCTCCTGTGGGGGGGGGGGAAGGAGTTTTCACTCTCCCCAGGCTCTGGAGGCTTTCCCCGAGCCTCCGGAAGGGTGAAAACGGCCTCAGTCAGGCTCCAGAGGCCAGAAACAGGACCGTTACTGGACTTCCAGAATTTCCAGTAGGCCCATATGTCCTCTTCCCCAGGCTCCGGAGGCTTTCTTTGAACCTCAGGGAGGGTGAAAATGGCCTCCCTCGGGGGGGGGGGGGAAACAGACTAGTTTCTGGACTTCCGGGACACCCATTTTTCACCCTTCCAGAACCTCCACATGGGCCCTGCACTTATATGGCATCCAAAACAGGCTGGTGGAGACTCCTGGGAGAGGCAGAGCAGGATGTAAAATTCCAGTTCGTCCAAACCGGTCCAAACTAACTGAATCCCACCCCTGGATCAGGGATGAAAATTCAGCAGGTTCTGACAGGTTCTGGAGAACCGGTAGCGGAAATTTTGAGTAGTCCAGAGAACCGGCAAATGCCACCTCTGGCTAGCCCCAGAGTGGGATGGGAATGGAGATTTTGCAGTATCCTTCCCCCAGGAATGTGGGGGGGATGGGGATTTTGCAGCATCCTTTCCTTGCCACGCCCCCCCCAAACCATGCCACGCCCACCAAGCCACACCATGCCCACAGAGTAAAAAAAAATGAATTTCACCACAGCCCTGGATGCACGTACACAGACAGAGAGGCGTGCAAACGTCCCCCTACACTTGCGTGTGATGGGAATGCAGATGTTAGCAATGGGGTGGGTCCATTCATCCCTGCCTGCTCAACAGACTTTATGGGAAGGCGGAAATCTGGTTGGGTTTTGGAGGACTCTCTGCAAACCATCATTTGCATTCCAGACTTGACACTAAATCGACTCGGAACAGCTGCCCTCATGAATAACCCCGGAGAAGCCAGACTGTAACATCCTTGCGGTGAAATGATTCAGAGTCATCTTTCGCCACGCTCGGCTTTAAGAGGCGTGGGGTCTTCTTTTTACGATCCCTGGAATGCTAAAGGGTCGCCCCCTGAATGTTCTATTCCTGTGTTTTAAACCACATTTACGTTTGAGCATATTGGGGGAAGAAAAGAAAGTCTTCCAAACCTAACCTTGCACAGCTTCTTCTCTGGTAATCTTGTATTACAATGTAGGGCGTACAAAACCTTTGCTAGACCAATCCTCGAATACAGCTCGTCTGCCTGGAATCCACACTGCATATCGGACATTAATACGATTGAGCGAGTCCAGAGATATTTCACGAGAAGAGTCCTCCACTCCTCTGCTTGCCATAGAATCCCTGATGCCACCAGGCTCAAAATTTTGGGCTTGAACAACCTGGAACAGTGAGAGCTAACCATTTTGTTGTTGCGTGCCAAAAGTGTGCGCACATGCACACAACGGTCCATGCACACGCCTGCACCCATAATGCAGAACCCCCTGGGTGCCCTGCCTGCCTGGGTGCATGATCCCCCTGCTCTCCTTCCCCCCGTGCATATGCATGCTTCCCCCCACGCATGTGTGCAATCCTTCACAACCAGTTTTGAGCCTAGAGGTCACTCTGCAGCCCCCTGGGAGCAAAATCGGGCTGTGGGGGGCCGCACCGCATCTCCCCGTGCCCAGTTTTGAGCTTAGTAGGCTGGCCTGCAGCCTCCTGGGAGCAAAAACTGACTGCAGTGCATGTGTGGCAGAGACCCTGGCTAGCGGGAGGCACACTCACATGTGCAGTGGAGCTGAGCTGGGGCGACAGCTCACGTGCCAGTGGAGAGGGCTCTGCGTGCCGTAGGTTCACCACAGTGGTGGGTTCCAGATTCAGTTCCAACTGGTACAGTTGGAACGGCCCCGGCGTCACCCACATGGACATGCGCGGTGCACGCATGCAATCCCATTTGCCTGCGATGCTTCCGCCAGCCTCCGTGATGCTCCAGCTGCTCGGCGAAGCATCGTGCAGGTGCCGTACATGCCATGTGCAGAAGTGCCAAAGACTTAAAGCACAGGTAAGGAGCGCGGGCAGGTGGGTGGGCCCTCCCGAGCACCATACCAGAACGGTACCCGGTGCTCCGGGCAGGATCCGGTACGCCCATACCAGGGCGTACCCCACCACTAGTTCACCGTCATAGACCTAGAACTATGCCGAGTAAGGTCTGACCTAAGCGTAGTAACAAACTTATCTGTACAATGTCCTACCTGTCAACGACTACTTCAGCTTCAATTGCAATAATACGCAGCAGGAGTGCATTGCCGTTGGCATTACTGCCAACGGCAGTGCGCAATTTCTTTTTGCTGGAATGGGGCGCTTTTTCACCAGCATCAATCTGCCACAGGAGAGTCCAGACGTAACTTTGTTATCTCTCTGTGTGCTGCGTGCGGCATCTACGTCTGGGCTGCGGTGAGTCGGGTGTGTTTATTCACTTAGGCGGTGATACAGTCCAGCCCCAGAGAAGGTTGAAGTCTCTCCTTAATTTGGTTCTTAGGATTTGTGTGTCTGTAACCACACAAAGGAGTCTGCTCAAGGAACAGCGGTTTATGTTTGTGTTCAACTCCAAGAGGAAGTGAGGAAGCTGGAGAAGTCATCTGTTGGAGGGTAGCTGAGAAAGAGACCTGGGGTTGGGGGGGAAAAAAGGACTATTCTAACTATTCTGTCAAGGACCTCTGAGAGGTGATAATGATCGCACTTAGATTTCTATCCTGGTTCACAGTGCTTTACAGCCCTCTCTAAGCGGTGTATGGAATCAACATATTGCTCCCAACAATCCTGGTCCTCATTTTACCAACCTTGGAAGGATGGAAGGCTGAGTCCATCTGGAGCCAGTGAGAATCGAACTGCTGGCAGTTGGCAGAGTCAGCCTGCAATACCACATTCTAACCCCTGCACCATCACAGCTCAGATTGAGATAGATGAAAGAGAGGGGGGGAGGGAGGGAGGGAGGGAGGGAGAAAGAAGGGAAGAAAGAAAGAAAGATGGATGGATGGATGAGTGGATGGATAAATGGATGGATGAATGGGTGGATAGATGAATAGAGGGATGGATGGATGGATGAGTGGGTGGATAGATGAATGGATGGATGGAGCGAACAATAGCAATAGCACTTCCTGGAGCATTGCAACCTGAGTTATATACTGCTTTACAGTGCTTTTACAGCCCTCTCTAAGCAGTTTACAGAGTCAGCCTCTTGCCCCAACCATCTGGCTCCTCATTTTACCGACTTTGGGAGGATGGGAGGCTGAGTCCACTTTGAGCCAGTGAGAATTGAACTGCTAGCAGTTGGCAGAGTCAGTCTGCAATACTGCCTTCTAACCGCTGCGCCACTATGATTCATAATGATAACGAAGATGAAAATGAAGATGATGACGACAATGAGGATATTATCCATTCAGTTGTGTCCAACTCTTGGCCATTCTACGGGGCCAGGTCTCTCCACATCTTCTGAACTTGCATGACTTCTGTGAGTTGTTCTATGGTCTGGGGGTGTCTGGGTAAGATCAGTGCTAAGGTGGCTTTAAGGACTAGGGGAGACATGATAGCAGAGTTCCAATATTTGAGGGGCTCCTACAAAGACGAGGGGGTCAACTTATTCTCCAAAGCACCTGAAGGCAGGACAAGAAGAAATGGATGGAAGCTTCTCAGGGAGGGGAGCAACCTGGAATTAAGGAGAAATTTCCTAACAGTGAGAACAATTAACCAGTGGAACAACTTGCCTCCAGAAGTTGTGAATGCTCCAACACTGGATGTTTTAAAGATGTGGGATAACCATTTGTCTGAAGTGGTGTAGGGTCTCCTGCTCAAGCAGGGGGGGTTGGACTAGAAGACCTCCAAGGTCCCTTCCAACTCTATTATTCTATCTTCTAAGGATGGGGCTTTGGGATAAAATAAAACCCATATCATGAGAATGCAGAGTTCAGAAGAAGTTGCTGGGCTATATTAGTACCGCAGTTACACGCAAGCCAGAACGAGCTGTGAGTCTTGGTGAGTATCGGTCAAGAGGTTAATGGGAAAAGATATGAAATATAATGCCAGTTAATAATATTGCCAACTGTAAATTGCTTCGAGATAGTAAATTGCAATCTGAAAAGTCTTTAGTTGGGGGAAAAAATGGACCCCGTTATGGAATATTGGAATATATCTAGATTTAGTGAAGTAGCCTATGGCTACTTTGGGTTGGGTGGGGTGGAATACTGGACCGTATATAGATTTTTGATCACTTTTATGGAGTTCTCCTCTTGATCTACTCTCAAAAGCTGACCCAGTTCTTATTTCAACATGTCATAAAGCGATTTCTACCACTGGGTTGTTTAAAATACGGCTCGTTTTCTCGGCTTCTTAGGGACGAGAGGTTTTCATTCAGGGATGTGATTCAGAGATGACCCTAATCCCATCTTCAAGTTGAATCTGAGGGGTTTAAAATCAATTGGTTCAGAATGACTTTGGGGGGAGGCTATGGATAAAATAGATTGGCAAGCTAATAGCTCCTCATAGATTGGAAAGCTAAGCTAAAAGCTGGAACCGAATCAATTTGATTTGCCAAACCGCTTCCGATGGTTGCACACCCAATAGTTAGAGAGCAACTATCCCGGGCAGGAGGAGGAGTCAAATAGGGAAGTAGCCTGGAATCGTTAGTTGAAACACAACCGGGCCAAGTTTCACCAGTTCAGTGCCCTTGGGCTTTATCTAGTCCAGGGGTAGTCAACCTTTTTATACCTACCGCCCACTTTTGTATCTCTGTTAGTAGTAAAATTTTCTAACCGCCCACTGGTTCCACAGTAATGGTGATTTATAAAGTAGGAAAGTCAATTAAATTTTAAAAAGGAAAGTGCTTCAGTATCGGACAAAATCTGTACTGCCAACCATGAAAGCTGGAATGCGGTAGGGACCAGGTTGGCTACCACTGATCTAATCTTTCCCAGAGGCAAACTGCCGATTGGAGAAGATTCCTGTAAAATAGGCACAGAGCAATAAAGTAGCTGATTTCAGCTCTGCATATGCTTGAGTCTGGTTGTTTGCACCTGACACAACCGTTGATCTGAATCGCCCTTGGATCCATTTGGGGAACAACTCCAGTCTTCTCCCTAGGGATTTTTTTTTCATTTCGCCTTCCGGAGCTCTTGGGCGCAAATCAATTCTAGAACTCGGTTGACACCCTAAGACAGGGATGGCGAACCGAGTGTCAAAAAGGTTGTACAGAAACGCCGTGCACATGCACGCATGTTCATCAGGTGTGTGTGTGTCACACTTTGGAAAAGCCGAACTTCTGGATTCTAGCCGCATGCACGCCCAATGATCAGATGGCTGGTGCACATGCGCAGGCTGGTTTTCAGGACTGCCGCACACGCAAAGGGATCGTGCTCCAGAAAAGCCAAACTTCCAGGTTCTGGCATGCCATGCGCCCCCGACAATCAGCTGGCTTGAAGGGCATACGCACACGAACTTTCGGCACTGCCATGCACACAAAGGACAGCTGATCATCACACGTGCATGCTCGCCAGAAATCCAGAAGACAAACACGCAAGGCTGCGCATGCCATGGCTTCATGTGCCATTTTGGGCATGCGTGCCGTTGGTTCTCCATCATGGCCCTAAGACACTGGATGTTTTCAAATACATATTTTGTGTGGGTGGATTTGTCTGTTCTCTCTGACTTCCTGCGGAGTTTCCCTTGCAGCTTTGATCTCTGGTTTTGCATTGAAAAAAATGCCCCAGTGTTTCTGTGCGCTTCTGCCTTATTGTTTGTTGTTTTTGTTGTTGTCATGTGCGGTCACCGCACGGTGCTCGGCTCCTCCAGAACGATGCCCTGTGTTTACGGCTGGCGCACCTGCAATTTGTAATTTGCCTTGTTTTGTTTGCGAGTAAAAGCAGTGGCCTTTTGCTTCCTCTGCCACTGTTGTGGTTTGGTTTTTAATGCCTAGGTGTCGGGGGAGGGGTGCGGGGGCACGGCTGTGTTAATGTGCAAACAACTCGTTTACAGCTCCCGCATGTTTTATGACATCAAAAGAGCATCGGAGAGAAGGCTTGGGATAATGTTAATTAGGGGGCTCGGAAATAAACGCTTTTACTTCCTCATTAATTGTTATCACTTTGTCGGGCTCATTAGAAAACGATATGGTACAAAAGGCTACCAAGGGTGGGTGGGGAAAAAGTTGAAAGGGGCAGGGCGGGGAAAGGTCTCTGGCATCACCATACTGGGAACCTGGCCACGGTGTGCTTGGCAGAGTACCCCAAGGTGCTTTTTTCCCCAAAAGGCAGCTGGGCTTCCTTTGTTTTCTTCATTGAAGACGTTTCACTTCTCATCCGAGAAGCTTCTTCTGTTCTGAGTGAAATGCGGAGGATGGTAGGATTGATATTCCTTGCAGTCCTCTGGTTGTTAGTGCTCTCTCTGAGAGTCCTTGAGGCCACTTGGAGGTTTAGCTGCGCCCTCAGGGAATCACCTGAATAGTCCAAATGGATGTGGGACTTTCTTGGAACTGCTGAAAGGACGGTATTGAAAATGGTTGATGAAGCATGTTAAGTTGGAACCTAATCTTCTAAAAAATAGAGTAGAGTAGAGTAGAGTAGAGTAGAAGAGTAGAGAAGAGAAGAATGGAATAGAGTTGAATAGAAGAGAAGAATTGAATAGAGTAGACTAGAGTAGAAGAGAAGAGAAGAATGGAATAGAGTAGAAGAGAAAAGAAGAAAAGAATGGAATAGACTAAAGTAGAGTAGAGTAGAAGAGAAGAATGGAATAGAGTAGAGTAGAAGAGAAGAAAAGAATGGAATAGAGTAGAAGAGAAGAGAAGAATGGAATAGAGTAGAGTAGAATAGAAGAGAAGAAAAGAATGGAATAGAGTAGAGTAGAAGAGAAGAATGGAATAGAGTTGAGTAGAGTAGAGTAGAAGAATGGAGTAGAGTAGAGTAGAAGAGAAGAGAATACAGAGTAGAGTAGAGTAGTAGAGTAGTGTAGATGAGAAGAGAAGAGAACAACAGAGTTAGAAGTCTTGAAGGTCTTGATGTTCCGTGTGTCAGTGTTTTTCTTCATACAGGTAGCCAACAGTTCACTTAACGATTGTTTGCGATTAGAACGGCACTGAAAACTGTTTTTCATGCCCGTTTTTCATATAAGCCTCATGGTCGCCTGATTAAAATTTGGACACTTTGGCAACTGGCCCATATTTACGATGGCTACAACGTCACCTGATCCCATTTTGCGTCCTTCTGACCAGCCTAGTGAGCCGCGGTGGCTCAGTGGCCAGAGTGAAGTACTGCAGGCTCCTTCTGCTGATCACCAGCTGCCAGCAGTTTGGCAGATTGAATCCCACCAGGCTCCAGGTTTACTTGGCTTTCCATCCTTCCGAGGTCAGTAAAATGAGGAGCCAGATTGTTGGGGCCAATAGGCTGACTCTGTAAACTGCTTAGAGAGGGCTGTAAAAACACTATAAAGTGGTATATAAGTGCATCTATCTATCTATCTATCTATCTATCTATCTATCTATCTTTCTATCTATCTATCTATCTATCTATCTATCTATCTATCTATCTATCTATCTATCTATCTATCTAGATCTCTATCTAGATCTCTATCTATCTATCTATGCTGACTCTGTGAACCACTTAGAGGGGGCTCGAAAGCACTGAAGTGGTATATGTGCATCTATATCTATCTATCTATCTATCTATCTATCTATCTATCTATCTATCTATC
>NW_028261382.1:34378233-34473233 GCF_051295495.1 Thamnophis sirtalis
TCTCTCTCTCCCTCTCTCTCTCCCTATCTATCTATTGACTGTGGACAACCACGTTCTGGTGATTCCTGCAACTCAAGTGGATTTCAGTGACGTGGAGAGGGGGGATCTGCTGCTTGGTTAACAGTCTATCCTCCATATTAATCTACCCAGGCCTCATGCTCTGGAGAGGACACTCCAGCTTTGACCTCTTTCCAGAGCACGAGACCATCGTCTTTGGAGACTGAAGGATACCAATGCCAAGCTACAGACAATCTAAGTTAAGACCAACCAGGTTTAATGTGTTGGGTGAATAAAGTCAAAACTGCTATTACGCAATACATTGGGAATAGTTTCTCATTGTCTCTTCATCCTTTCCCTTCCTTTCCTGTTCCTTCTTTATCCCTTCCCTATCCTTCCCTTCTTCATTCTCCCTTCCCTTTCCTTCTTCCCTTTCCTTCCCTTCTTTATCCCTTCCCTATCTTCTCTTCCCTTCTTCATTCTCTCCTCCCTTTCCTTCTTCCCTTTCCCTCTTCTTTTCTCTTCCCTTCCCTTCCCTTCTTTTCTTCATTCTCTCTTCCCTTCCCTCCCCTCCCATTCCCTTCTTCATTCGCTACTCCCTTCCCTTCTTCCCTTCCCTTCTTCATATTCCCTTCCCTTTTTCCCTTCCCTTCCTTTCCTTTCCCTTCTTTTCTTCATTTTCCCTTCCCTTCCCTCCCCTCCCATTCCCTTCTTCATTCTCTCCTCCCTTCCCTTCTTCATCCCTTCCCTATCCTTCCCTTCCCTTCCTCATTCTCTCCTCCCTTCCCTGCTGTGTTCTTCCATTCTGAAATGCTTGCTGCTAAATTAAAAAATAAAACAGGCTTAAAAGCGGTGGTTTTAAGTGCCTCATTTGGTTTCCACGCAAGCCAATACATCTGGAAAACAAATCTCTTTTTTGGGGAGGAGGATTTTAACTTTTAAACCTCGCTAAACTGCTACCAGCAGAAAACGGAGACATTTTACAGGTGCCCCTCCCCATCCACTCCCACACATGTGTCCCCACACAGCCAAAACAACAGAGACACACAAAAATATTCATGCATACACACACACAACTGCAAAGAGATCCATAGGAGAAGGGAAATATTTGGCATCCGTCTTTTATTACCTGTTCTTACTCATAGATGCCAGGCTAAAGTCATCCTCCAATGTTTGGCCATCAGCCATCGCTTACATTTCTTTGCTGCACCTATGTACTGTCTTAGCAATTTCCATCTTGGCATCCCTCTCTCCCCCCCCATTCCCCACCCCCCCCTTTTTTCTCCTGCAGGAGGAGCAGCTCTGGCAAAAAAAAAAAAATTTGCAGCAGGCCTTGATAAATATTTCATGCAAATTAAAATTGGATTCTTTGCTTAGTTTAAGCAATTTCCCTAGAAGGAATATGTCGGGGAGAGAGATTACAACATTTGCCTGTTTGTTTATAATTTAATTTTTTTTAATGTTGCGGCTGGCAGGAGGGGAGACGCCAACACCTGTGCGTGTTTATGGTGTCCCAGCTCCTGCACAGCTGCTCCAGTTCAAAACACCTCGCCGGCGTAATAATTTCATAAAATTTCACGATTTGCCATCTGCTAGATCAGGGCTACGAGCAGAAGCAATAAGCATTTCCGTGGCTCCGATCCCAGGAAGGTACAATAACTGTATATTTTAACTTAATGGCTTTTGGGGAGGCAGATTTTTTGCGCCCGGCGACGGTGGGGGTGACGTGGTCGGGAGAGAGGAGCCAGGGAGGGTGCATGGCTTGGCAACCCAACCGCTGTCCCTCGGAGATGCTTCCGAGCCTTGCTAAAGGTTGCCCAAGTCAAAAAAATAATAATAATAAAGAAATTCCAGAGTAGGTAGGAGGTGCGGGCCGATTATGTTCCTCTTAGCGTTTGAAGCCTGTGCATTTGGGCAATTAAAATGATTACTACAACAATTAAAGCAAGTAATTAGAAACTAATTACACCAGCATTTTTTGTGATTACAGGAGCAGATGAAAATAGTGTTCAAAATTAAATTCATTGCATATTCATGGGAATGAAATTAAATACTGCTGGGTGGATGAGATAATAGGGAGGCAGGCGGGAGAAAACGGCGTTCCCGGGAATTGGCGAACAGGCCTCTCCTAATGCTTCAGACATTTGGTTAAATCAGTGATAATCTTTTAATGGCTTTAAAAAGAGCTAATATTTGGAAAGGAGTCAAAAATGATGAGGGTTTATGTTTTCCTTTCTTTCTTTCTTTCTTTCTTTCTTTCTTTCTTTCTTTCTTTCTTTCTTTCTTTCCTTCTTCTTCTTCTTCTTCTTCTTCTTCTTCTTCTTCTTCTTCTTCTTCTTCTTCTTCTTCTTCTTCTTCTTCTTCTTCTTCTTCTTCTTCTTCTTCTTCTCTTCCTCCTCCTCTTCTCTTTCCATGCCGGCCTGATAATGCCAGCCAGCTGCAGTACAATGGGCAACATTTAATCATTATCCATTCAGATGGATGCTCCGAAGCAAGTGGCTTTTATGTTTTTTTTCTGTTGCTTCGCGCACGATAAATTAAATTATAGAATTTTCTAAAGCTCTTTTCTTCCTCCTTGGCCCCCCCGCCTCACCCACCCTCCAGACGATATATTCACGTCGATGTGTCGTTTTTTGGTCCCCTCCTGCTATTGACGCGCTACAAGCTTTCTCTCTCTCTCTCTCTCTCTCTCTCTTTTTTTTTTGCCCGCTTAATGAGATTCTTTAGATTAAATAGATTTTCTGTTTAACTCGGTGCTGGTGAGCTCGCGTGTCAGGAATTGAATGGTTATTAACATTTAAATATTTCACCGAACAAAAAGAGAGGGAGGGAGGGAGGGAGAGGAGAGAGAGAGAAAAAGAGAGAGAGAGAGAAAGAGAGAGAGAGAGAGAACAGTGGAGCTGGAATATGAATTTTTCATTCTTTGCAGGAGCTCGATGGATTTTCTTCATTCTCCCCCCCCCTCCCAGCCCCGTATTCCTGCTCTTCTGCTAGACCTAATGAAACTAAAGTAATTAGAAAGATACAAGAAGAGCATTTTCACAAGAGTGCAATTAAATTGAGCGAGGAGTCGTTATTTATATAGGTTGGTCAATCCACAGCCCTGCTATTTTCTCAGCCTGCTTGAGTCATAGATTATTACAAGAGATTAATAATGTAAATTTTCACTGACTCGGCTGCACTTGGCCTTCAGAAATTGATGGGCTCACAATCCATCACCTCTTCCCATCCCGTCCTGTCTCTTTTCATTCCTCATCATTCGCTGCTCTCCTGCCATTCTTCTCCTTCCTCCTTCGCTCTCTCTCCCTCCCTCCCTGCTTTCCACCCCCTCCCCTCCATGTTCTCTCTTCCCCTTGCCCATGTCAGTGAGTGATTCCAGTTTGGGGGGGGGGGACGTTCAATGTGACTTGACGGTGGTGGATAGATACACCCTCTTCGCGTCTCATCGAAGAATCCATCAGCACCTCCCTTCCTTCTCCCTCCTTCTTGGAGTTTCTCGGCACCGACAGAACTACCTGACCCATATGGCTATGGGGTAATCCTTCTGACTCCGAACCTAGAGTAATATGCATCATTTATTGATACTTTAAATAAAGTCTGGGGCCAGCTCTACTGTTGGACGGAGGGAATAGCATCTCCAAGTGTTGCAAGCAACCAGAATCACTTGTGAACAACGAAAGGCGCTAACTTTATTGCCTAACACTTAACGTTACAAGAATCTTCCGAGAGTGCTTGATTTCTCCTGGGAATGGCCAGAAAGGATTCATGGATCTTGGGGGAGGAGCTTACTCCTATGTTGCTTGTGACTATGGAAGGATTCTCAACTAGGCCCTTGCTTGACCTCTCCTTCCAGCCTAGAGCAAGGACTCCAAGCGAGGTCCTCACTTGACTCCTCCTCCCAGTCTGAAACAAGGACTCCTCGCTTGACCCCTTCTTCCAGCTTCCCAGCAGTTTCCTAACAATTGACAGATCTTAGAGAGGCATTCATGGCACAGCCATCCTCCAGAGTGCTTGGTTGCTGCTAAAGACTTATCTAAACTCAGTTCGTTACTACTCTTGACTTCTGCTGTCTTGCAAAAGACCTCTCGTTGAATAATAAGGGAGAGAGGACGCCTGTCCAAGTTTCTACTGTAGAAGTTACCTGCTCTTCAATAGATTCAACCTGCGTCTTATGCCCTGCTCTGCCTTGTCTGGCTGTGATGAGAATGAAGCGAGATGGGGGCAATTGACAAATCTGCACTGATATTTTCTAATTGAGGGTGCTCACCCCGGCCAACTCCCTACAGCCAAATCATTGCAGGGCAACTCACTGTGGAACAACTCGCTGTGGGGACAATTTAACAATTCAATTCAATTATTTAAAAGAAATTTTAAAAAATATTTGATTCTTTTGCCATTCGCATTTTGTTCCTTCCCTCCATTTGCATTCTTTCTTTAACAATTCTATTCCACCATTTTCTTTGATATCAGAGTAACTCTTGTTCCACAGCAAATTGCCCTGCAGAGAGTTAGCTGTGACGAGTTGGCCATGTCAAGTTGGCCTTGGTGAGTTGGATGTGGTGAGTTGGCCATAGCAAGTTGGACGTGCTGAGTTGGCCATGGTGTTGGCCTTGTTGAGTTGGCCACGGAGAATTACCTATTAAGTTGGCCAACTTAATTGCCTATTAAGTTGCCCAAGCAAGTTGGTAAGCAGGAGCTGTCTGTGGTGCTGAAACCACTGGTGTGGAAAGCCAGATTAAGTCCTTATTAGCGACATTTTGGGTTCAGTTGTGGTGGTAAATCAAGGATTATCTGTATTTGGTAGGAAGATATTCCAGGAGCATAGATCTGGTATGCGGGGACCACGTGTGGTCAGGAGAATTTGAGACGTTTCCGGAAACAGGGTCCTCTTCCAAAATGAGGAGATGCTCGTTAATGCCCAAGCCAAGCCTCCCAACAGGCCTTTGGGGGGGGGGGACCTAGAAGGAAGAGGTAGGGAGGGAAGGGAAAAGACCGAGTCAAAATGAATGAGCCTGTTTTGAGCCAAGAGGGTCTGCTTTCAAAACAATTAGCAGAAACATCTGCCTAAGCACCCATGCTGTTTTCATATAATTAAAACAAGGCTTCTGACTCCCACCGGAGACCCTTTAGAACCTACTCATTTTCTGCATTATTTACAACAAGGAAGCGACACAGAAAAGGAGAGGCAGCTCGCTCCCCACCACACACACACCCCTGGGCCTTGAAGGACAATTTTGGTAAACGTTTCACCTGCTTCTTTTTCGGGATCAATTTACGAGACAAACTCCGGAGAGAAGGATGAGTCGGTCAGCAGCTGGTCCTGCAAAAAAACTCCTGTTCTGACCTAGGCTTCCCCAGCAGCACGAAGCCGGGTCCTCGTCCCAATAAACCCCTTTTATTGAGTTGACGGTGAATTCCTCTCCAGCAAAGTCTTTCGTCTCCCACAGTCTTTCAAGATAGTTCACCCTTACCCACCTTTATCGGGCTTGGAGAGTGGCCTGGCCGATATCTTTCAGAGGCCGCAATACTTGGCAAGAATGCAGGAATGAACTAATGGTCTCCTGCAAACTCCACTCTCCTTTCTCCCCTCTTTTATTTCCTCTGGGAGGGGCCATTCATCGTCGACCTGTGGCCTTACTCCCAAGTCGACCCCTGTTCTTTAGCTGTTCCCTTCATCTGGCAACTCTGCAGATGTGCACACTGGGAACAGGCTCCAGCTGTTCTTCTGCCCCAATGATGCCTGACTCCGAAGGCAGCTGATAACTGTCAGACGGCCGTGGTCCCCTCTCTGCTCTGACACAGAGCCCTCATCAGAGCCTTCCCCAGACTCCAGGACTGGCCCATCTTCCTCCCCAACCTCCTCACTGTCACTGGCTTATTTTCAGGGTAGGGCTTATTTTAGCGCATGCGCTCAAAAGTCCAACTGGGCTTATTATCCAGGGAGGTCTTATTTTCAGGGAAACGGGGTAGTTTAATACATTTTGTAAAATAATAAAAATGTTTAATAAAGTACAAAAAATTAAAAACAAACAAACACAAAGAAGAATATGAAAAGTTTTAAAAAGGAAAGGAAAAAAAGAAAACTATAATAAAAGAAAAAAGCTATATAGAGAAATGAACATTGCTCCATTGTATTAATGGGCTTCCTCCTTTAATTGTAATCTTTAGTTCTCTCTGGTTCATTCTAATCAACCTTCAAAGTTCCTTCTTATATACACTTTCCCATGGGAGGATTTCTTACAGCTATTTCCAAATTCTTTATATATATATATGTGTGTGTGTGTGTGTGTGTGTGTGTGTGTGTGTGTGTCCCAGAGGAAATGCCCTTTTATCTGTGTTCTTTTATCTGTCTGTTGCCTGGATTTCAGTTCTTGTTCCTGTTCCTCAAGGTTATTTTTCTTCCCATGGTGGGTGGGTGGATGGATATATAGGTAGGTAGGTACTGTAGATAGGTAGGTAGGTAGGTAGGTGGGTGGGTGGGTGGGTAGGCAGGCAGGCAGACACAGACAGACAGACAGACAGACAGTAAACACACAGACAGTGACAGGTTGAGATGGTAGGTAGGTAGGTAGATACTGTAGATAGATAGATAGATAGATAGATAGATAGATGGATGGATGGATGGATGGATGGATGGATGGATGGATGGATGGATGGATGGATAGATAGATAGATGATAGATAGATAGATAGATAGATAGATAGATAGATAGATAGATATACAGATAGATGGATGGATGGATGGATGGATAGATAGATAGATAGATAGATAGATAGATAGATAGATAGATGATGGATGGATGGATGGATGGATAGATAGATAGATAGATAGATGATAGATAGATAGATAGATAGATAGATAGATAGATAGATATACAGATAGATGGATGGATGGATGGATGGATGGATAGATAGATAGATAGATAGATAGATAGATAGATAGATAGGTAGGTAGGTAGGTAGGTAGGTAGATAGATGACAGATGTTTGGTACATGCATAATTTTGGTAAGAGAAGCAACGCTCTGGAAATAAATAACAGAATAACAGAACAGCAGAGTTGGAAGAAACCTTGGAGGTCTTCTAGTCCAATCTCTCGTCAAGCAGACCCTACACCATTTTAGACAATTGGTTTTTTCCAATCTCTTGTTGAAGACCTCCAATGAAGACCTCCAGCCAGCCCTTCCGCTGGTTAATCATTCTCCCTGTCAGGAAATTTCTCCTTAGTTCTAGGTTGCTTCTCTCCTTGATGCGTTTCCATCTGTTGCTTCTTTGTCCTACCCTCAGGTGCTTTGGAGAAGTGATACATTTCATTTTGGCCATTTACCTTCTCTCCATCCCTAAGTTCTTCTTTTGAAGACATTAGTATTTTTTTTTAATGGCATCTATACTCTATTTCCCAACTCCGGGTGCCCAATCTTGTATTTACCATTTATCTCTGCCATATTAGATAATGAATTTACACATACCATCAGTTCACAATCGCTCACATTTATATCATTGTGGCTTTTTGGGGGAATGGGCACCAATGCCATATAGTTTCCCACAAATTCATTTTTAAAAATCTTGGTAAGAATGGCTAAGTGGCTAAGACTCTGAGCTTGTTGATCAGAAAGGCCGGCAGTTCGGCGGTTCGAATCCCTGGCGCCGCGTAACGGAGTGAGCTCCCATGACTTGTCCCAGCTTCTGCCAACCTAGCAGTTCAAAAGCTGGTAAAAGTGCAAGTAGAAAAATAGGGACCACCTTTGGTGGGAAGGGAACAGCATTCCGTGCACCTTTGGGGTTGAGTCATGCCGGCCACATGACCACGGAGACGTCTTCGGACAGCGCTGGCTCTTTGGCTTTGAAACAGAGATGAGCACCGCCCCCTAGAGTCGGGAATGATTAGCACATATGTGCAAAGGGAACCTTTACTTTTAAATCAGCTGTGCGGAAATCTGGTCTTAATTATGCAATGAAACTGTCATCAGGTCATCAACAAATGATATTTACTGCCTGATAACTAGAATCCGAAACTTTAGAAGGAAAATGAAGAGGATCCTGAATGCCAGCCGGCGTTTAATTTTTGTTTTTCCTCCTAAACTTTCTTCTCCGTCCTCTCTTTCCCCTCCCTTCGGTAGAGAAGCTGTCATGATATTAAATACTGGAGATGCTTTTGAAAACCCCTTTTAATTTTTAAAAAAATGCATTTTATTTATGAATGCACTTCTTGCCCTGAATATGCTTTTAAAGCACAATGGCCCCTTCTAATTATTTATCAAAGCTGCAAATCTTTAATGACTCTCTCTCTCTCTCTCTCTCCCTCCATCCCTCCATCCCTCCCTCCCTCCTCCCTCCTCCCTCCCTCCCTTTCCATCTATCTATCTACCTACCTACTACCTACCTACCTACCTACCTACCTACCTACCTACCTACCTACCTACCTACCTACCTACCTACCTACCTACCTATCTATCTATCTATCTATCTATCTATCTATCTATCTATCTATCATCTATCTATATTCTGAGCCCTGGAGCAAAATAAATAAATAAATGAAATAGAATGGCACTGAATTAAACATTTGGGCTGGGGCAGGGGGGTGGGGGCAAGGGAATTCAAGACTCTTGAATTTCCAAAGAAAGGAGAAAGGAGGGTGAACGTTTGTGGAGCAAGGGAGACAACAGGCTTAATATTAAAAAGCATCAACTTTGCTTTCTTTCGAGAGCCTTAAAAACCGAGACACGGATAAATATTCCAACTAAAATATTTATTCCTTTTTTTCAAGAGCTGTTTCTCTCCCTTCTTCCCAGGAACAGATTGCCATTGTTTCTCCAGCCCGCTGCCTAATTCCCCCCCCCCATCAGTGCTATTAATTATTCAGGACTGTTTGCCCAATAATTTCTGATGGCCTCCGATTTGTAACAGGCTGATCCCGTCTGGATCTTTCTAGGCACAGTGAAGCTTCCCTGTGATAAAAAACGACAGCGCCGTAACCCGTCTCATCTCACCTCCTGTTGCTGGTCAGCCTTTCAAGAAAACCAAAGCTAGAAAACCAACGTTATGTAGAACAGGATAACAGAGCTGGAGGGTCTTCTGCCCAAATCCATGCTCAGGCAGGAAACCCTATATCTGGGATGATGAATCTGTGGCACGCATGCCACAGGTGCAGTGATGGGTTGCAGGCGGTACGCGAACCGGAGCCTGCCCGGAGCACCAGGTACCGTTTCCGTACGGTGCTCCGGAGGGCCTGAGCTCCTTACCTGCCCTTTAAAGCCTTCGCGACACTCCGCCGAGCAGCAGGGGGTTGTGCATGCATGCGCAGGGAGTAGCAATAGCAGTTAGACTTATATACCGCTTCATAGGGCTTTCTGCCCTCTCTAAGCGGTATACAGACTCAGCATATTGCCCCCAACAACAATCCGGGTCCTCATTTCACCCACCTCGGAAGGATGGAAGGCTGAGTCAACCCTGAGCCGGTGAGATTTGAACAGCCGAACTGCAGAACTGCAGTCAGCTGAAGTAGCCTGCAGTGCTGCATTTAACCACTGCGCCACCTCGGCTCCTATGGAGTGGGGCGCAGGGGGTGTCACACATGCATTGCATTATGGGGGCGGGGGGCGCTATTCTCCCCAGATGCGGGCGCTTTTGGCATGCACCGACAAAAAGATTAGCCGTCACTGCCCTCTCTCATTTCAAACAACATTGTCTCCTTGAAAACCTCCAGTGATGGAGCCCCTCACAACCTCTGAAGGGAAGCCTTCCATTATCCTTTAGTCTAGATTGATACCTTGATCAGGCCCTTTTATAACTAGGATGGAAGAAGGAAGCCAGGATGGTTGACCCCGGCCATAGATGAGCATTCAAGGCACACAGGAGGTCAAACCGGACACCGAGTGGCTCTTTCCTTCTAGGAAAGTGAGCCATTGGCCCAGTGGTGGGTTTCAAAAATTGTTTGAACCTACTCTGTGGGTGTGGCCACCTTTGTGGGAGTGGCTTGCAACCCATGTGACCGGATGGGAGTGGCTTGCCGCCCATGTGACCGGATATGAAATTATGAATTAGTACTTAGGTCGGTCCAAGTAGCTATTCAGAAACTCTGGCATTGAAGCATGCAAGTCTTAAAGCTGTCAAGTTACAAGACCCTTGCACCCCTAACCCTTTAGCAGTGGTGGGTTTCAAAATTTTTAGAACCTCTTCTGTAGGTGTGGCCTGCTTTCCGGATCTGTTGGTGGAACCTCTTCTAACCAGTCCGGTAGATTTGACGAACCGGTTCTACCGAATAGGTGCGAACTGGTAGGAACCCACCTCTGCATTGGCGAGAACGTCTCATTTGGGGGCCAGTCAGGAAACCTGAGATCTGCTAGGGGATTTAAGTGGGCTCAGCCAAAAATCTGCTCGCGCGATTGACCCAGCTGGGCATGTGAGAACCAACCAACCAAGATCAGATCTCCATCTCTGGTGCAATAAAGTGACCCTGGAAAGCCAGGCTGTTTAATTGTAATTCAACCCCTCCTGATATTTGGCTCCCCAATTAATATTGATTTTCCAATTGGTTTGCCGAGATGTTGTTTTATTACTAATATATTTAATGTGAAAATCAATAAGCACACTTGTTTGGCTCTGTCCCTAGAAGGTAATAAAATCAAAGGCCTCAAGAGGATAATGTTATCTGATCCATAAATGGCAAGCACGACAGATGCTTAATATAATAGTTAAAGACCAGCCTGAGTTTCTTGGCAAATCGCATGGATTTGCATTTCACAGTGGTGCCCGGTAATTTCCCCATTACAATTTATTCCCCACTGTCCCAGCAAAGAAGACACGTTTAGCATCTTTTGGCAGCTGTTCATACCGAGGGTGCAGAAGGAGATGATAATAATAATCCTTTAATCCTGAACCCAAAGATCTTGCAGTCCCTGGTTGTGCTATAGGTAGTCTCTGGCTTAAGGACCACAATTCAGCCCGGCGTTTATGTTGCAAAGTGAAGTATTCCTTTTCCGCAGTTAAGCAATAGAGCGCCATATGTTTCTTCAAAATCCCTTTTGGAAGTCCATTCCCAGCGTATGGGAAGATTTCCCAGCATCTTAAGTAAGACAGTTCTTAAGAGAATAGAATGGAATGAATGGAATGGAATAGAATAGAATAGAATAGAATGGAATGGAATGGAATAGAAATTAGGAATAGACTAAACTAGAATAAGGAATAGAATATAGAATAGAATAGAATAGAAATTAGGAATATGAGACTAGACTAGAATAAGGAATAGAATAAGGAATAGAACATTGAATGGAATAGAATAGAATAGAAATTAGGACTAGACTAGACTGCGGAATAGAATATAGAATGGAATGGAATGGAATGGAATAGAATAGAATAAAATTAGGACTAGACTAGATTAGACTAGAATAAGGACTAGACAGACTAGATATTCTATTCTATTCAATAAGAATAGAATTTGAATGGAATAGAATAGAAATTAGGACTAGACCTAGACTAGACTGTGGAATAGAACATAGAATGGAATGGAAAGAAATAGAATAGAATAGAATTAGGAATAGACTAGACTAGAATAAGGAATAGAATAAGGAATAGAACATTGAATGGAATAGAGTAGAATAGAATAGAATTAGGACTGACAGACTAACTGCGGAATAGAATAGATGGAATCAAATGGAATGCAATGGAATAGAGATAGAATAGATAGAAATTAAGACTAGACTGGTTAGGCTAGAATAAGGACTAGAATAAGGAATAGAAAATATTGAATGAATAGAATAGGAATAGAAATTAGGACTAGAACGAATGGAATAGATCTAGCAATAGAAACGCTCTGAGGAATAAGAACATAGAATGGAATGGAAGATAGAATAGAATAGAATAGAAATTAGGAGCTAGACCTAGACTAGAATAAGGAATAGAATAAGGAATAGAATATAGAATGGAATGGAATAGAATAGAAATTAGGAATAGACTAGACTAGATTGAGGAGTAGAATATAGAATGGAATGGAATAGCATAGAATAGCATAGCATAGAATAGAATGGAATAAACAGAGTTGGAAGGTACTTTGGAGGTCTTCTAGTCCATCCCTTCCATTTCAGACCAATATTTGTCCAATCTCTTCTTGAAAGCCTCCAGGGATGGAGCACCCACAGCTTCTGAAGGCAAGACGCTCCACTGGTTAATTGTTCTCCCTGTTAGGATGTTTCTCCTTCATTCCAGGTTGCTTCTCTCTTTTATTAGTTTCCCTCCATTGTTTTTTTGTCTGGCCTTCCGCTGCTTTGGAAAATAAATTGACCCCTTCTTCTTTGGGGCAGCCCCTCAAATATTGGAATGCTGCTATCATGTCACCCCTGGTCTTTCTTTTCTCCAGACTTACCATACCCAAATCCTTCGTACGTATTAGTCTCCAGGCCTTTGATCATCTTAGTTGATCTTCTCTGCACACGCCCCCCCCCCAAAATATTTCAACCTCTTTTTTTGTAGTGTGGTGCCCAAAACTGGGTGCAGGACTCCAGGTGTGGCCTTACTAAGGCTTTATAAGGCGGTGCTAATATTTCACGTGATTTCGCTCTATTGCATACTATTGCAATTATATCCAATTCCCGTCTCCTCCAAGCAATGGACGCAGTGGGAAGAAGCCTAGAAAGCACGGAAGCATTTCTTTTGGGGGACGCCCCAGAGATGTGGCAATTCTCCTCCTCCTCCTCCTCCTCCTCCTCCTCTCCCCACCCGCACCTCTTAATTGAAGGCTTAAAAATGCAGCGGCAGAAAACATTTGCCTTTAGCGAGCGGTGTTGATTTATGGGGGAGCAAATAATGAACTTGGCAAACAGTAAATAATCAAGAGGAGAACCTCACTGTTTTAATTAGCCACATATAAATGACCTAGCAGGGCATGGGAGGCCAACTGGGGGGTGGGGGTGGGGTTGAGTTGTGTTGTGTTGTTTAGATGCCATGAGTGTGCTTGTGAAGCAGGCACGCCACAAACAGGGCATGCGCCACAGACAGCTTCAACGAAATATGGACCAAAAAAAAAACCAAAAAACCAATGCCTTCTCCTGTCTTGCTTTTTTCCAACTCGGACGGATTCGAATCTTGCTGAAACTTTTAGGAAGGAATTACAAAGTTCCTTTACAAGGAATCTAAACAGAAGCAGAAAAACAGAGTTGGAAGGTACCTTGGAGGTCCTCTAGTCCAACCCCCTGAATCTGAAGCTAAGGACGCTTCATTTTAATTAACTGATGAAGGTTCCAGAGTATAGCGCAGTGGGATTATTTTGGGAATGCCCTTGCTTTCCAGATTCATCCCCCCCCCCTTTTTTTTGCACATTATTTCAAAGGATTATTTTATGGGTGTTTTATTTATTTATTTTGGCTTCTCTAGCTGCCCATCTCAGTAAATGACTCTGGATGACGCACAATTCAAAGCGCGCATTGCAATTAAAATTTAAAGCACACTTTAAAACAATGAAAAGCATTTTTAAAAAGCCATTAAAAAGCCTTAATTCGGAGTACAAAGAAAAAGCACGTTGTGTCAGTCAAACCTAAGAGCCCGCCTCTAGTTGGGGTTTGGCTCTTAGGGACTCCATCAATATATTTTACTAGGAGAAAAACCACTTTGTTTTCACATGATAAAATCATGTGTGTGTCCACTTTCTCTAATGCTACATTTGAGTTTGGAGTACAAAAACTACAAAATCTCACACCATCGTGATACAGTCCCAATTGTTGGATACTGAAAATATCCAAATGTAGAAAGTTAGAACTGAATAGATGGGAGAAATTTACTTTTTTTTAATCTTGCTTTTTTGGTGTCTGTGCGTACGGCAACAATATGCGAAAGAATGCAAAAGATGAAGAAATGTTTGGGGAAAGAATTTGGAGAGAAGATAGGGAGAAAAAGGAAAGAAGTTAACTGAATTGAGCTTCTAGCAATATCTATTGAGGTCCTTGGTGCTAAATGGGTTTGGCTGTTTTTCTTGCAGATGTTTCGTCACCCATCTAGGTAACATCATCAGTGCTAGAAGGGAGTGAAATGGCCTTCTGATTGCAGACAATTGGCTTGCCATGTTGACAAATAAATTTAGGTAACCCCTCTCCCGTCTAGCACTGATGATGTTACCTAGATGGGTCATGGAATGACTGCAAGAAAACTGCCAAGCTCAGAGAGCACTAAGGACCCCACAGTCATTGTTGTTCTCCTCCTCCTCCTCCTCCTCCTCCTCCTCCTCCTCCTCCTCCTCCTCCTCCTCCTCCTCCTCCTCCTCCTCATCTGCAAAACCCACTCCTTTCTAGCACTGATGATGTTCCCTAGTTGGTCATGAAACATCTGCAACAAGCTCAAAGAGGACCAAGGACCTCACAATCCTCCTTCTCCTCTTCCTTCTCCTTCTCCTTCTCCTCTTCCTTCTCCTCCTTCTCCTCTTCCTTCTCCTTTTCCTTCTCCTCTTCCTTCTCCTTCTCCTCTTCCTTCTCCTTCTCCTTCTCCTCTTCCTTCTCCTTCTGCTTCTCCTCTTCCTTCTCCTTCTCCTCTTCCTTCTCCTCTTCCTTCTCCTTCTCCTCTTCCTTCTCCTTCTCCTCTTCCTTCTCCTCTTCCTTCTCCTCTTCCTTCTACTTCTTCTCTTCCTTCTTCTTCTCCTCTTCCTTCTCCTTCTCCTCTTCCTTCTTCTCTTCCTTCTGCTTCTCCTCTTCCTTCTCCTTCTCTTCCTCTTCACCTTCTCCTCATGTCATCTGCAAACCCCACTCCCTTCTTCTAGCACTGATAATATTCCCTAGTTGGGTCATGAAACATCTGCAACAAAACCACCAAGCTCAGAGGGCATCCAGGACCCTCCCGGTTGCATCCCCAAGCTGCAAATATTCCCCAACCTCCAATAACTCTTAAGTTCCTCTTTCATATTCAATCAAAAACGATGCCTTCCTTCCCCTCCACTCAAGGTTGGCAGCCCTTCCCCAAATGCTGTCCCAAGACAGACAAAGCGTAGCTAGTCCTTAAGACCCAAGAACAATGTAGTGCCGGCGCCTAGCTCCGTTTTCTCTCGGCCTCCTCTCCCTCTCCCCCTGCCCCAATCCCTTCTTACAAACAGACCCGCTTTCCCTGATGAGACTGTGCAGTTTGGAAGCGGCAGAGAAGCAAACGCTACCCATGTTTACAAGGGCTGGGGGCGGGGGGGGGGCGCGGGAGTGGAGGGGCGGTAGAAGTGGGGGGGGGGGTGTTGGGAAAGGAATTGCTGGAGATTTATTTATTGGTAATGACGGAAGAGTGTGACTCCTATACTTCATTTAAAATGCTTTTTATTTCTTCCAGCCTTGGGGCTTTGTGAACATGTAATTTTACCCATAGCTATATTTCTTCAACCAAGCAGTTTCCCCCCCCCCCGCCCTCCGGGGGTCTGCACGAATCAGTTTGGTTTATATCCCCCTTCTCGGGGAAGCTGAAACCAAGCTGGCGGCAGGCTGGGAAAACTTCCTCAACGCCTCCTTCTCTTGGGTGAAAGCCTGCAAACAGTACAACCGGCATGCTTGTTTTTAATTTAGATTCCTAAAGGCTGTTGAGATCATCCAGGACTCTGGACAGTGCAATTAAAACCAACAGAATCCCTAAAGCAGTACAGAGTTGGAAGGGACCTTGTAGGTCATCTAGTCCAACCCCCGCCCAAAAAAGGAGACCCTACACCATTTCTGACAAATGGCAGTCCAGTCTCTTCTTGAAAGCCTCCAGTGAACTTCCGAAGGCAACTTCAGTTCCTTTGGTTGATTGTTCTCACTGTCAGAAAGTTCCTCCTTAGTTCTAGGCTGAATCTCTCCTTGGTCAGTTTCCATTCATTATTCCTTGTCTGGCCTTCGGGTGCTTTGGAGAACAGCTTGACCCCTTCCTCCTCTCTAGGGCAGCCCCTCACATATTGGAAGATGCTCTCCTGTCTCTCCTGGTCCTTCTCTTCTCTAGACTAGCCATGCCCAGTTCCTGCAACTGTTCATCGTATGTTTTAGCCTCCAGCCCCTTAATCTTCTTGGTTGCTCTTTGCACTTCTTCTAGAGTCTCAACATCTTTTTTATAGTTTAATGAGCAAAACTGGATGAGATACTCTAGGTGTGGTCTTACTAGGGCTTAGTACCTCCCTTGATCTTGATTGCATCTCCCTGTTAATGCAATTCAGGATTGCATTGGCTTTTTTGGCTGCCACTGCACACTGCTGGCTCAGATTTAATTGGTTGTCCACTAACATGCCTCAGCGGAGGCAGATCATCTCTTATACAGACAAAGCTTAACCTACTCCAAAATTTGGATCAAAAGGTAACTTATTAGTGATGATTTCAAGATTTGTAGAGTCAGGGCTGTCCGAAACTCCGAGGGGAAGTAATTTGGGTTGACGGAGGAGACACATTTTACTAAATCTGAGCAGATAATATTGTTATTGGGGGACTGTAGGATGTGAATCCCAGAACCGTTGTTCACGAAGAATGGCGTGTCCAATTTTACGACCTTATTTTGCCACTGCGGTTGTTAAATGAATCATAAGATTGACTTTGGGTCAATCACCAGGAGACGGTGAATTATAGTCCCGCCTTAGGCATGAAAGTTGGCTGGGTGACTTTAGGTCACTCCCTCTCTCAGCCCAATCCACAACATTGAATTGTTGTTATTGGGAAAAATAGGAGGGGGAAGGTTTTGGATGTGTTTGAGATAGATAGATAGATAGATAGATAGATAGATAGATAGATAGATAGATAGATAGATAGATAGATAGATAGATCATCTGTCTGTCTGTCCTCTCTCTCTCTCTCTCTCTCTCTCTCTCTCTCTCTCTCTCTCTGATAGAGCATTCCAGGCATTGACCACTCTGTTGCTGAAGTCTTATTTTCTGCAATTGATTTGCAATTTGGAGATAGATAGATAGATAGATAGATAGATAGATAGATAGATAGATAGATAGATAGATAGATAGACAGACAGACAGACAGACAGACAGACAAACAGACAAGATAGACAGAGAGACAGATGATAGATAGATAGATAGATAGATAGATAGATAGATAGATAGATAGATAGATAGATGATAGATAGATATTTTATTTATTTAGTTTGTCTGTCAGAACCTCTCCATTACAACAGTAACAGCAAAGCAGAGGCTGACATTGTCGAACATGTACGAGATAACAGGTATAAGTATAAACATGGAGATGAACACAGGAAATTGGTATGAATAAATGGGGACAGTCGGACAGAGACGGAAGGCACGCTGGTGCGCTTATGCACGCCAACTTTATGGACTTCTTAGGAATGGGTGAGGTCAACAGTAGTCAGTCTTACATTAAAATTATGGGGGTTTGAGGATGTAACAATGGAGTCAGGTAGAGCATTCCAGGCATTGACCACTCTGTTGATGACGCCGTATTTTCTGCAATTGAGTTTGGAGATAGATAGATAGATAGATAGATAGATAGATAGATAGATAGATAGATAGATAGATAGGTAGGTAGGTAGGTAGGTAGGTAGATAGGTAGATAGGTAGATAGGTAGATAGGTAGATAGGTAGATAGGTAGATAGGTAGATAGGTAGATAGGTAGGAAGGATAGACAGAGAGACAGACAGACAGACAGATAGATAGATAGATAGGTAGGTAGGTAGGTAGGTAGGTAGGTAGGTAGGTAGGTAGATAGATAGATAGATAGATAGATAGATAGAGATTAGATACACAGACAGACAGATGATGGATAGATAGATATGATAGATATATAGATGAATGATAGATAGATAAGAAAGAAAGAGGGAAAGAAAGAAAGAAAAGAAAGAGGGAGGGAAGGAGGGAAGGAGGAAAGGGAAAAAGAAAGAAAGAGGGAGGGAGGAAAAAAGGAAGGAAGGAGGGAGGGGGGGATGGAAAAGGGAAAGGGGAAGGATGAAAAGGAGGAAGGAAGAACAACTGAAAGTCAAGAACTTCCTGCCTATGAAAACGAACCCTTTCCCTTCCTTAGTACGCCGAAAGCTCAGATTTTTAGGGAGCCTGTTAACACCCTTGCTTGAAACTTCAGCCTGGGTACCCCACCGGCAGCTGCCCATTAGTATGCATGTTTGTGGAGTCACTTCATAAGACTAATGGAGTTGCTACCGAGGGACATTAATTGTGTGTGACACTGCCGGCGTGCCTCCCTGCACTCTTACGAATATCACCGGGGCCTCCTTGACAAAGCCGCCTCCAAAGATTACAAACAGGCCTACAGTACCTGCCACATTCGTGCTCCACTTTGACAAGCGATCGCCAAGTTCGGTGGCAATCAAATTGCCGTTCCTTCGTTGCACCTCTGGCTCTCCTGATTGGGTTAAGCCAAGGGGTGGTTATTGCTTCTGTTAAACTGGTGTCATCTCGCGTAAAATCCTGCCGTCGTGTCTAACCCACTCAACCTCCTCCACGTCTGCGAAAGTTTTTCATCAAAGCTTCCGGCGGTTGCTTCCCAAGTTGGAAAATGACAGTTGCCAACCGGAGTACCTCTTCTGTACCAAACCCGGATTGCGAGGGAGTGCAATCTTCGACAGAAGAAGCCATGGTTTGATGGGAATCTCTACCACCAGGGTGTTCTCTTTTTTTTATTTCTTAACATACATATAATATAATCCGAAGTATACCATTACATCTTATCGAACGTTTTTTGAATATTCAATAATATATCAATTCCTCTTGCCACTAAGCCTCTTCAATTTTTATTTGCTCTTCTGCTTTCCATACACCATGTTATAGTTTATTTCATCTTCCATTCTTCTCCTTTCCCTCTCTCCTCCCTACCTCCTTTCTTCCCTCTGCCCTCTCTCTCTTCTCTACTTCCCCTTGCTCTCTCCCTCTCCTCTCTTCTCTTTCCACACCTTCCCTCTGCCCTCTCTCTCTTCTCTACTTCCCCTTGCTCTCTCCCTCTCCTCTCTTCTCTTTCCACACCTTCCCTCTGCCCTCTCTCTCTTCTCTACTTCCCCTTGCTCTCTCCCTCTCCTCTCTTCTCTTTCCACACCTTCCCTCTGCCCTCTCTCTCTTCTCTACTTCCCCTTGCTCTCTCCCTCTCCTCTCTTCTCTTTCCACACCTTCCCTCTGCCCTCTCTCTTCTCTACTTCCCCTTGCTCTCTCCCTCTCCTCTCTTCTCTTTCCACACCTTCCCTCTGCCCTCTCTCTCTTCTCTACTTCCCCTTGCTCTCTCCCTCTCCTCTCTTCTCTTTCCACACCTTCCCTCTGCCCTCTCTCTCTTCTCTACTTCCCCTTGCTCTCTCCCTCTCCTCTCTTCTCTTTCCACACCTTCCCTCTCTCCTACTCTTCCCTTCCCTTCTACTTCCCTCTCTCCTGTCTCCTTTCTCTCTCTTTCCCTCTCAGGGTGTTCTGACCAAGGCTTCCCGAGACCATGAAGCAACCTCCTTGTCCTAACTGAGCAAAACTTTCAAATTTTGCACTATTCAGGTGACCCTAAAGGGATGCAGATTAACCTCCAAGTGGCCTCGACGGCTCTCAGAAAGAATACCAATGACCAGAGGACTGCAAGAAATATCAATCCTTCCATCCTCCACCGTTCATTTAGAAATGAAGAAGCTTTCTTGGATGAGAAGAGAAACGTCTTTGAGGAAAAAAACAGAGAACATCCAGTTGCATTTTGGAAATGCACCTTCGGGACTAGTATCTTGAGTTCTACACAGAGGGGTAAGCTTCACGATTCCCCCCCCTCCAATTTCCTATGTCATTTGGGGGAGAGAAAACATTTTGACACAGTTTGGAGACGGGTGGGGGTGGGGAGATTGAAGTAAGAACCGGAGGAGGAACAAGCATTGCCAGAGAGGGTTAATAGTTTATTATATTTTTTTTCTAAGTGATTTTATCACTGTCATTAGAACATTCATGGCACTAAGTGAGAAATCCATCAAGATGTGACAGCCTTGTGCAGACTAATGGCTGTTAGACAGTAATAATTTTTAATACGATTTTTATTTCACTTAATTTTGACAAAAGGTCCTGCATCACTAGGGAGTTGTGTGAAATGGGGAGCAGGGTTTGATAGGAGCCCCCTTAAATCGGCATGCTCGGAGAGTAACCATCTACATAACACCATTGGGTACCTGATTTTTTTTTAAAGGAAGTAAATCTAACTTTAGAAGTTGCCGATTAGTACCAAAAACTGATGGCCTGCTGAACATGAAATATTAGGAGATGCCACCATGCTTAGGTGTAGGTAAAGGTAAAGGTTCCCCTCACACATACGTGCTAGGCATTCCCGACTCTAGAGGGCGGTACTCATCTCCGTTTTAAAGTCAAAGAGCCAGTGCTGTCCGAAGACGTCTCCGTGGTCATGTGGCTGGCATGACTCAATGCCGAAGCCGCACGGAACACTGTTTCCTTCCCAACAAAGGTGGTCCCTATTTTTCTACTTGCATTTATTTACCTGCTTTTGAACTGCTAGGTTGGCAGAAGCTGGGACAAGTCACGGGAGCTCACTCCGTTACGCGGCGCTAGGGATTCGAACCACTGAACTGCCGGCCTTTCTGATTGTCAAGCTCAGCGTCTTAGCCACTGAGCCACCATGTCCCTGTTTAGGCATATATTGGTCCATTTTACAGATAGGTAAGCTGAGGTTGTGTGTGCAGGAGGGGGGGACCCACACTCTCCCAGGCAAGAAAATTAGCCATGGCCTGCAATTTTTAGGATGCTAATCAGGATTAACTCAGTGAGTTAAGAAGGAGTTAGAACATTGCATTGATCTACCAATATCCAAGGGGTTTTCATAAAGAAGAGGAGGTCAATTTATTCTCTAAAAACACCCGAAGGCATGACAAGAAGCAATGGGTGTAAACTTAAGGAGAGAAGCAACCTAGAACTAAGGAGAAATTTCCTGACAGTGAGAACAATTAACCAGTGGAACAGCCTCCCTCCAGAACTTGTGGACACTGGATGTTTTCAAGGAGAGATTGGAGAGCCATTTGTCCAAAATAATAAGGGTTTCTTGCTCCAGCAGGGGGTTGGACTAGAAGACCTCCAAAGTCCCCTCCAGTTCTGCTATTCTGCATTCTCTTCTGTACTCCTACCCAAACCCTTGATTGAGTTTATCACAGTCTCTCGGAGGGACAAACCAATTGGGGACTTGAAGCTGAATTTAATCTATTAAACAAAAATCCAGTTTGGGAGAATCGCAAAGAACGTGACAATACTACAATAATTTAGTGGAAAGGGGCTGGAATTTGAGAACATCTTGGTTTTCTTTTCCTGGAGTGTGAGGTTGTGTCTCTCTTCATTGTCTTTTTTTTTTTTTTGCTGTTTTAACCAGAGATTCAACAGGCCTGCTTTAGAGTTTGCATTGGTGAAAATCATACTGTGAATGCTGAAAACCTGATTGCTGAGTGGGAGGATGAGAGAGGGTGGGAGGAAGAGGGGGACAGAGGAGAGAGAGATAAGAGAGCGAGAGAGAAGGAGAGATGAGAAGAAGAAGAGGGGGGGAGCGAGAAGAGACAGAAACAGAGAGATGGAGGAAAGAGAGAAAGAGAGAGAAACAGGGAGAGAGAGAAAGAGAAGAGAGAGAGGGGGGAGAGAGGAGAAGAAGAAGAGAGGGGGAGAGAGAAGGAGAGAGGAGAAGAAGAAGAGAGGGGGAGAGAGAGGGGAGAGAGGAGAAGAAGAAGAGAGGGGGAGAGAGAAGGAGAGAGGAGAAGAAGAAGAGAGGGGGAGAGAGAAAGAGAAAGAGAAGGGAGAGAGAAGGTGGGAGAGAAAAAGAGAAGAGAAATGGGAGAGCGAGGGGAAAAAGACACACACAGAGAGAAATGGAGTGAGAGAAAGAGAAGAGAGAGAGAGAGAGAGGAGAGAGGAGAGACAGAGACAGGGGGAGAGAGATAGAGAGATAGAGAAGAGAGAGACAGAGAGACGGAGAGAAAAACAGAGAAACAGGGAGCAAGATAGAGACAGGAGAGGGAAAGAAAAGAGATAAAGAGAGAAGAAGAAGAGAGAGAGAGAGGAGAGAGAGAGAGAGAGGCAGGCTGTGAATGTTGCAAAAAACGAGTCAGGGGATTTTAATGCCGTTTGCTCACCCGTTGATCCATCATCTGCCTACTTGGCGTTAAGGGAGGCACTATAAGTTACCTGGCCGTTCAGTTCTCCCCCTCTCCTCCCTTTTGTCTCTTCCTCTGCTGCACCAAGTTCAAATTAAGTCAAAGCCCAGCGCTCTGCCTGAGCCCCTTTCTCGCTATTCATCACCAAGTGGAAAGAGGCTTGGACAGATATACAAGCCTCTGTAGATTTTTTGCATCTGTATTTCTCCGACTCTTGTCTGCATGGTAGTTGCTGATTGATCGACTGTGCAAAGATCCATGATTTTGTGGCTCTCTCTCTCTCTCTCTCTTTTCTTTCTTTCTTTTTTCTTTCTCCCCCCCCTAAAAGAAGCGAAAACCTCCAAACACCTTGCTTGTATTTGCTAGTCGAAGGCGGCATTCACTTTCCTTCCTATCATAATTTTATTGGACTTATTAAAGCCTAGAACGCAAACAAAAGTGAAAATAGTGGGAAGAGGGGGAAAGAGAGACATGTAAGATAAAGGGGGGAAGGGCGGGAACATTAACTTCTGACTCTTTTGGGTGAAGTAGAATAAAAATAATAAGGTTATGAACCAGTGGTGGGATTCAGATGGTTCGCACCGGTTCGAGAGAACCGGTTGGTAACTTTCTAAGTAGTTCAGAGAACCGATTGTTGGAAGAAATCTCCTTTTGTTTTTTTCCCATTTTACAGGGCTAATCCTGTAAGGGAGGCAGGAAGGAAACATTCTAGTATTGTTTCTAGCCTAATCTTTATTGCCTTGCTTACAGAAACTGTCTCTCCAGTTAACCCTTATTACATTGTAATGGCTAAGGCAAAGCGCCCATCGACGTGAGTCACATTGAGTTGGCCACGCCCACCCAGTCACATGACCACCAAGCCCCACCTACCCAGCTGGTCATCAGGGCAGAGAACCGGTTGTTAAATTATTTGAATCCCACCACTGTTATAACCTCAACTATTTATTTTACACACTCAAGGTAGACTAGTCGTTCCTAGACACGTCTAATCTGGAAATCCCCCAAATCAAAGCTTCATATTTATTATTTTTCTGTCTCAAGCACAAAGTCCAGAAGCTGTATCTTCTTTATGGCAGAGAAAGAAATTCTGTCGAAGAGACTGGGCAGTCAAAACATTCAAGCATTTTAAAGGAGCATAAAGATGGATCCAGGGGTGGGCTTCAAAAATTTCAGCAACTGGGAATTGTAACCAGGTCTACATCTCGGCCAAAAATAGGCAGGGGGGTGGGGGGTTTAAAAGCACAATGACTATATGTGTATACTTTTTTGTTCTCTTTTTTTAAAAAAGGAGGAAGATATATGTCAAATATATACTGAAAAGGAATTATAAATACCATCAACATAAAATGGAGCTCGCTAAGAAGCTGAAATACACCAAGTAAATGAGATGAAGAGTGTGAAATAGAAGAGAGAGAGGGAAGAAGAGAGGGATAGGAGAGATGGGGGGGAGAAGAGGAGAGAAATGAGGAGTGGAAAGGGGAGAGAGGAGAAAGAGAGAGGAAGAGAAGTAGAAAAGAGAAGGATGACAGAGGGAAGAAAGGAGGGAGGAGAAAAGGAGAAGGAAGTGATGGATAAGGTACAAATATGGTGTATGGAGAGCAGAAGAGCCAATAATTGTTTTTGGGAGTTGATGGTAAGGTGAATCGATGTAAACATTTAATAATACAATAATACAATATGATGTTGGCTATGTGATAGTATACATGTGAGTATGTGCAATGAAAATGGAAATACAAAAAAACTTAATATGCAAAAAAAAATCAGCAACGGGTTCTCTGGGCTGGGCGGTTGCTGGGTGGGTGCGGGCGTGGCCTAGTTGTCCTCTTGCATCACGGCGGGTGGCTGGGGGGGTGGGGCTTTTTACCTTCCCCAGGCTCTGTAGGGGGAGCCTTGCGATAGATATTTTCTCCTTTTGGATCCCAGCTCTGAAACGTTGCCTCTCCTCTCCTAGCACCCTGGCTGTGTCGTATTTGTCAAAGGAAACTTGGGTCTTGCATGCGATTGCTTAAAAGTGGGGAAAGGAGGCCCATCTGGACCTCCCCTGGCCCCCCCCTCGAGTTTGCTCCAGTCTTGGTCCCCGCAATTAATAAAGGAAGCGCACGGCACAGAACGCAGCCAATCCCCTTGGCGGCAAAGGGGTTAAATTACCATGGAAACAAGCATGCATTATTTACATGGCCTAATGAATAAAACATTTAAGTAGTAGGCTAATAAATTTCAGACACAAAGCAAAGTAAGCGATGATTTAAATATATGCCTCTGATGAATATAAGTTGAGTTATAGGGAAAGAAAGCTATGGGGAAGCAAGCTTAGTTTTGGTCTTCGTGTTATGTTCTTGTGGAGCTTCCTCTCCTCCTCCTTCCCTTTCTCCCATTCGATTCTTCTCTCCTTGTGTACTTCTCCTGTCCTTCCATCTTCCTCCTCCTCTTCCTCTTCCATATCTTCCTTCCCCTCCTCCTTCTTCTCTATATCTTCCTCCTCCACCTCCATATCTTCCTACTCCTTCTTCTCCATATCCATATCTTCTTCCTCCTCTTCCATATCTTCTTTCTCCTTCTTCTCCATATCCATATCTTATTCTTCCTCCTCTTCCATATCTTCCTTCCCCTTCTCCTTCTTCTCCATTTCTTCTTCCTCCTCCTCCTCTTCCTTCTCCTCCTCCATATCTTCCTTCCCCTCCTCCTTCTTCTCTATACCTCCTCCTCCTCCTCCTCCTCCTCCATATCTTCCTCCTCCTTCTTCTCCATATCCATATCTTCTTCTTCTTCCTCCTCCATATCTTCCTTCTCCTTCTCCATATCTTATTCTTCTTCCTCTTCCATATCTTCCTTCCCCTTCTCCTTCTTCTCCATTTCTTCTTCCTCCTCCTCTTCTTCCTCCTTCTCCTCCATATCTTCATTCCCCTTCTCCTTCTTCTCCATATCTTCTTCCTTATCTTCCTTCTTCTTCTCCATATCTTTCTTCTTTTCCTTGTCCTCCTTCTCCTCTATTTTATATTTTGCTGGAGAGAGAACATGGTAACATCTTTGCATGACATCTTTGTATGGTTCTGCCTTCCTTCCTTCTCATCCTCTCCCTCCCTCCTCCTTTCCTCCTCCTCCTCCTCCTTCCCCCCTCACTCTCCTTCCTTCAGCAAATATGATCTATAGTTTCTTTTTTAACATTCTCGATTTGATTGATGACCTCAATGAGGGGAGCCATCAGTTAGTAAGAGAACTATTTATTTATTTACTTATTTATTTATTTCTAAGATTTATACGGCTGCCCATCTTAAACAACTCTGGGTGGCTCACAACAGTGTTGTTAAACAACTCTGGCGCAAAACTCATGGCTATGTTGGGGAATTTCAAATAAGCAGGAGTGCGTTTCTGGGATTCAGAGGGGCACCAGCAAGAGACACGGGGATTTTAAAGAATTAATCGAGACATTCTTTGGTTCACATCGGAATTTCAATCAGTTCTCCTCGAGCATGTCGCGTTAAGCTGTATGTCTTGTAGGAACAGGAATGGAAGTCAAGGAGAAACTTGCACCCAGACAATTAAGTGTGTGTGTGTATGTGTGTGTGTGTGTGTGTGAGAGAGAGAGAGAGAGAGAAACAGACAGACAGACAGACAGACAATGAGGGATAGTGGTGAAATTCAAATTTTTTTACTACCGGTTCTGTGGGCATGGCTTGGTGAGTGGGGCAGGGGAAGAATACTGCAAAATCTCCATTCCCTCCTCACTCCAGGGGAAGGATACTGTAAAATCCCCATTTCCACCCCACTCCTGGGGAAGGATTCTGCAAAATCTCCATTCCCACCCCACTCCAGGGGAAGGATACTGAAAAATCCCCATTCCCTCCCAATCAGCTGGGACTCAGGAGGCAGAGAATAGATGGGGGCGGGGCCAGCCAAAAGTGGTATTTGCCGGTTCTCCAAACTACTCAAAATTTCCGCTACCGGTTCTTCAGAACCTGTCAGAACCTGCTGGATTTCATCCCTGCAGAGTGAGATAGCGAGAGAGACAAAGAGAGATACAGAGACACACACACAGAGACAGAGACAGAGAATCCATGGTGGTCTATCTTCTAACCTGGATTCTTTGAGACTAACATTATGAACTCCTTCATTTCTTTTTAAGCTCACTAGGCTAAATTTATCATACTAATTTGTGAACATTCTGATTCCCTTTCTTCCTTCTTAGGATAGTTTGGGCTTATTCTTGTTTTAGTTTGCTGGATTTAATACATAATCCAGGATACCACATTGCAAAATGGAAGTGAGGGGTTTTTTTTCCAGTGTAATTTAGAGACCCTCAAGAGTGGAAATCTCCCATCCAAATCACCCAGAGGACATCAAACCAGTTGAAAGGTTTATTATTTTTTACAGAGAAGACAAAACTTTCAGTGAGTCTTCATTCCAATCTAATGACAATCAGATCCTTCAAGTCCAGGCATTTTCTGTTTGGACCAGATAAAGTTCCCTTGTGCAAAGAATTAGGACCACACATTAGGTTTCAGTTAAGGGGCTTTATTGGTTGTGCCTACTCATGAGAATCCAGTCAACTAACAGTCAACAATAAATATGGATGCTAGATAAGAGCCAACGGAATTCAGTAGGGATTGGATTTAAGCTGTTTGTGGCAACGTTAATGATTCTAGGCTGATTACTTACTTGACTCCACCCTCTGTCTCTGCCTGCTCTTTTCCTACATCAGCTTCCATTGATCCTTGTTGGCGACACTGTTGCTGTTTGAAAACTTGATCCATTGAAAAATATTTCTTCCTAAAGCTGGCGACCTTTGCATCTTCACCTGCTTTTATTTTATTTATTTTTCATTTATTTAGTTTGTCAATCATGTACAAGGTTACAGGAATAAGAATAAACATGAATAAGAGCACAGGAAATGGGTCCAGTAGGACAGGGACAGTAGGCACGCTGGTGCGCTTATACCCCCCCCCCCTTTATGGACCTCTTAGGAGTGAGGTCCACAGAGGACAGTTTGTGGTTGAAGCTGTGGGGGCTTTGAGGATGTAACAACGGAGTCAGGTAGAGCATTCCAGATGTTGACCATTCTGTGGCTGAAGTTGTATTTTCTGCAATCGAGTTTGGAGTGGTTCACCTTGAGTTTGTATATTGTGTGCTTGTGTATTATTGCGGTAGAAGCTGAAGAAGTCATTGACAGGTAGGATAATTTTGTGTACTATGCTTAAGTCAGACCATAGGCGGCATCATTCTAGGTTGTCCAAGCCCAAAATTTCGAGCCTGGTGGCATAAGGGATTCTGTTGCAAGTAGAGGAGTGGAGGACTCTTCTCGTGAAATAACTCTGGACTCTCTCAATTGCATTAATATCTGATATATAGATATACACCAGAGGTGGGTTCCTACCAGTTCGCACCTATTCAGTAGAACCGTTTCTTCAAATCTACCAAACTGGTTAGAAGAGGTTCGACCAGTGGACCCGGAAAGCAGGCCACACCTACAGAAGAGGTTCCAAAAAATTTTGAAACCCACCACTGGTCCTTGGATATGATTATTCTACACTATCATGCTCCTATTTATAAAACTCAGTGCCTCTGTGAAAGGTAAGGATGACTACTGCATTTGTGGTGCAATCAGAACATTGTGTGTGTTGAAGTTGTTTTAACACAAACCAAAGATGCCTTTAAAAAAAACAAGTTTACATCATATTCTTATGCATGCCAGTGTTGTGTGTGAGGCAATTTAAGGTGGTTCTGACAAGTGTCGTTGGCATCTTCATATCCGGTCACATGGGCGGCAAGCCACTCCCATCCAATCACATGGGCAGCAAGCCACTCCCACAAAGGAGGCCACACCCACAGAGTAGGTTCGAACAATTTTTGAAACCCACCACTGATATACACTACGGATTCCAGGCAGATGAGCTGTATTCGAGAATTGGTCTAGCAAAGGTTTTGTGTCCTGGTTAGCAATACAATATGACCGGAGAAGAAGCTTCGCAAGATTAGATTAACAACTCTTAATGCCTTTTTGGCAGTGCTGTTACAGTGAGCTCCTCTTGCCCATGCATCTTTTCTGTCAGGCCACATGTTGGACAAGGGAATGGGGAAAAAGTCACCGAGACAAAGGTGGGTGGTGGGACAGCAGAAATAAGGAGACAAATAGCAATAGCAATAGCAATAGCAATAGCAGTGGACTTATATACCGCTTCATAGGCCTTTCAGGCCTCTCTAAGCGGTTTACAGAGAGTCAGCATATTGCCCCCAACAATCTGGGTCCTCATTTTACCCACCTCGGAAGGATGGAAGGCTGAGTCAACCCTGAGCCGGTGAGATTTGAACCGCTGACCTGCTGATCTAGCAGTAGCCTGCAGTGCTGCATTTAACCACTGCGCCACCTTGCAATAGCAAAAGACGTATGGCCAATTTGATGCTGGCCTGTGGTTGCCAGCATCTCTCAACCCATAGATCTAAGTGTGTCCCCTGGAAAGGGAAAACTCTCCCATTTCTCCTTTATTTACACCTGTGATGCACGCAGAGGCCCAGTTGATATTTCCATGTACCATGTGGATGAGTTATGTTCTTGTCCTCACAAACCATTACTAGCAGCTGGAATAGTTTTATTGCTCGCCGACAGGTTTTATTCTGCTCGGGTATATTGAGGCTAGTGGCGTCAATCAGTTTATGCAGCCAGAATGTCATCTGCTGAGATAGATGGGGGAACAGCTGGCATTTTCTAGGGTGACCTAGCTGGTGAAATAATAACTCCAGGATGCCCTCGTGCCTGGCCATTTATCATGGACCGTTCTAATCCAGGTGGCCTAGCTTTGATGTGGCAGCAGCTTTTGAGGGGTGTGTGTGTGTGTGGTGGAGGAGAAGAGAACAGGCAAAGGTGCTTGATATGGAATCCGTTGATAGGTTTATCAACCCCACTGCTACCTTTTTCAACCTCATCTCCTCCACGGGGCCATTATTAACTATCTCTGAGTGATGGTGGTGGCTATAATAAACCAATTGGAAAGTAACTGGAGTCTGTTTTAGTTTGGAGAAAGAGGTCCCTGTCGAAGCAAGATCTGGCTTTATAGGGAGCTGTCTGTGGTTCTGAACATTGGCTTAGAGTTGATGAACTCAAGATGGTCCTTTATGTCTTCTGATAGCCGGTGGGTACTTTGATTTTTCTCCAAATTTCACCAAATACAAGCTGGGTAGATACGACTTAGTAGATGAGCCACACTGGGTCAAGGACCTTGGAGTGCTCATCTCAAAAGATCTAAGCCCCAGAGCTCACTGTAACAGCATTGACACAAAGGCATTAAGAGTTGTCAACCTTATTTTATGAAGTTTTTTCCTCTGGTAACACTATACTGCTAACTAGGGCATACAAAACTTTTGCTAGACTAAACCCTATGACCATTGTTAAGTGTTGTACCTTATGATTCTTCATGAAGGCATCTTGTGTTTTTATGTACACTGAGAGCCTAGGCACCAAAGACAAGTTCCTTGTGTGTCCATACACACTTGGCTGATAAAAAATCTTATTCTGTTCTGTTCTAATTCTAATTCTAATTCTAATTCTAATTCTATTCTATTCTATCCCATTCCACTTTCTTCTCTCCTCTCCTCTTCCCTTCCCTTCCCTTCCATTTCATTCTCTTCACTTCTCTTTTTGCTTCTCTTCCATCCCATCCCATTCTATTCAACAGCTAAGGAACAAAGGTCGACTTGGGAGTAAAGCAACAGGTGGACGGTGAATGGCCCCTCCCAGAGGAAATAAAAGAGGAACGAAAGGGAAGGGGAGTTTGCAGGAGGCAATTAGTTCATTCCTGCATTCTTGCCAAATATTGCATCATCTGAAAGATATTGGCCCGGCTACTCTCCAAGCCCGATCAAGGTCGGTCATTGTGAATTATCTTGAAAGACTGTGGGGGAGGAAAGACTTGGAGAGGAATCCACTGCCAATTCAATAAAAGGGGTTTATCGGGGCAAGGACTCGGCTTTGTGCCACTGGGGAAGCCTAGGTCACAACACAACCTGCATAGGCATGCATCAGGAAGTGTTGTGTTAAAAGGAGAGAGGAAAACCACCAAATATTTAGAGAGAACTTCAAGGATCTTACTCAAGTTCAAGGGGCGGAATAGGAGGGGCAGAATGAAGAGGAATGGGCTGACCAACAAAGAGAGTTGCTAGAAAACAGGCCAGGGTTTCCCCCCCTCCTTCCTCTCCTCTCCCTCTCTCCATAAAGCCATCACAAATTAAATGCCATGGATGTAAATGCATTGAGAGCCAATGTTGCTGAGTGCATAATGGCCGTCATATCTGCCTTCATTCCATCACTCCGCTGCAGGTAATTAATTGCCTTGTAAAGTGCTCTGAGATGCAGTGTATGAAAAAAATGTTAGATGGGGGGGAGGGGGAGAAAAGGAGGAGATACAATGGAAGGGCAGCTAAAGTGGCGAGATCCCGAACCGAAGTGCATGTGGACTGACATCCCGAGCCACAAATTCTCCTTCCAGAGGCGGCGGGTACGGTCTATTTGCATTCACAAATAACACCCCCCCCTCTCTCTCTTCCTCGTGAGCCATCCACGAAGGTTTGTGCCGATTGGCTGGCCTTCATCCTAATTTCAGCCTAGCTAGGTTGTTTATAGCCCCTGACAGGGCAGGAATTATAACAAAATAAAGGTTATTTATGAGTCGTTCCAGGAAAGGCTATCAAAACAGGGACAATCCAGCAGTTCTGATGGTTTAAAAAAGTGTCGATTTGGAAGAGGGGGGAGAGGGAGAGGAAGAGAGAGGGGGGAGGGAGAGAGAAAGAAGGAGGGAGGGAGAGAGAGGGAGGGAGGGAGAGGGAGAGAGAAAGATGGAGAGGAAGAAGAAGGAGAGAGAGAGAGACACAGAGAGAGAGGGGGAGAGAGAGAGAGAGATTCCCTAATAAGAAACATTAATGCAAATGTCAGTGTTGTTAATATATTCCCAAACAAACATAATTGGTTTTAAGGCCTCAGAGGTTGCAAATACAGCAACATGGAGCAGGGAGTTTGGATACTTAACCGAAGGACTAAATGATTGGCTTTCATGTTATAAAAAAGGTAAAACTTTCCCAGTCGAGTCATGCCCGACTCTAGTGTAGGGTCCTCATTTTCATTTCTTGACCAAGGGAGCCAGAGAAGGTATTTTCCAAGGTCATGGGGCCAGCGTGGCTATATGCCAAAGGCACAGGGAACACCGTTATCTTCCCACCGAAGTGGTACCTATTTATCTACTCACCTTTGCATTCTTTCGAACTGCCAGGTGGGCAGGAACTGAAGTAAGGGAGGGGAGTTCAGCCCATCGTGCAGCACTCGGGCCTCGAGCTGTCACTTCTCCAGCTGACAAGCCCAACACCTTTAACCGCTGAGCCATCATGCCCCATTTCACGTTGGAGACGTGCAGAATCTTAATCCAGGATCAAGGCTTTTTTTTAATGACCAAGGAGATGAGAAATGTTTAGGAGAAGGCCAAGAGAAATTCCACCTCGGAGGGAGCAGCAACTTGTTAAACACGCATGCCTTTCAAAATCAAATCTTCATGTTACTTGGAGAGAGAGGACCAGAACATACTGGGACCTGGACAGTGGACTCGAAAAAAGTGTCCTGGATGGATATCTAACCAGATCACCTGATCAATCAATCAGAATAGAGCTGGAAGGGATCTTGGATGAGAGGTCTTCTAGTCCAACCCCCTGCTCAAGCAGGAGACCCTATATCACTTCAGACAAGTGGTTGGCCTGTTTCTTCTTAGATGTCCATGAAGTTATGGACTTTATAACTTTACTGATGTCCATGAAGTCACCAGGAATCATGCTGAGTTTCAAGGAACATTAGTTTTGCACCCATGTAGAGAAACAGTAGAGGGACTTGATGGCTAAAATGATGAGCTTGTTGATCAGAAAGATCAGCAGTTCGGCAGTTTGAATCCCTAGCACTGCATAACGGAGTGAGCTCTCATGACTTGTCCCAGCTTCTGCCAACCTAGCAGTTTGAAAGCAGGTAACCAACGCAAGTAGAAAAGTAGGGACCATTTTTGGTGGGAAGGGAACAGTTCTGTGCGCCTTTGGTGTTAAGTCATGCCGGCCACATGACCACGGAGATATCTTTGGACAGCACTGCCTCTTCGGAATCGAAGCAGAGATGAGCAGCGCCCCCTAGAGTCAGGAACAACGAGCACATATGTGCGAGGGGAACCTTTACCTTTGAGAAACAGAATTTAGCAACTTTCCCTGCAATGACTGAGGACGGATCTGCTCAATCAAGGGATTATTTTTCCATCTTGTCTTGACATGTTGTTGAAAGAGTAAAATGCCCATCTTCGAAAGGAGGCAGGAGTGCAGACCTCACACGATTTGAGTTTCTCTGGCTTTGCTTGGACAAATCCTTTCTCACTTGGGGATGTTGTTGTATTACGTTTTCAGAAATATCTGGGGTAGGCAAGACCGAAGCTACACTTGATTTGATTCCATCAGCCTTTTAACTTGACTTTTTACTTAGGGATAATCTGACACAAATTGGGCGTGATACCTAGGAGGTAGAAGTGAAACTCAAAAAGAATTTGATTGGTTAAAGAAAATGGGCTGAAAATAACAGTGTGAAATTCATCAGAGTGAATTACGGAGTTCTTAGGGGACAGAAATAAAATCACAGGTATAAAATTAGATGAACAAGCCTAAAGAGAGCTGCCTTTCTCATTCTCTGGATTATTTTAGTTCCCCTGTTCCATAATTTTTAGATCCTTTTGGGCATTATTGACTTGACTTCATTGGCACTATGAAAAAGGAGGATGCGGAAGTTTCTTTATTTTTCAGATGTCTCCTCCTCCTCCTCTTTCTCCTCCTCTTTCCCCTCCTCCTTCCCCTTCTCTTTCTCCTCCTTCTCCTCTTTCTCCAACCTCTTCCACTTTCCTTTTCTCCTTCCCCTTCCCATATCTTCTTTCCCTTCTTTTTCCTTCTCCCTCCTCCTCTCCTTTCCTCCTCTCCTTTCCCTTCTCTTTCTCCTTCTCCTCTTCTTCCTCCTCCTCCTCCCCTTTCCTTATCTCCTTCTCCTACTCTTCTTTCTCATCCTCCTTCCCCTTCCCTTATCTCCTTCCCCTTCTCCTCCTCCACCTCCCCCTTTCTCCCGTCCCCTTCCTCCCCGCTTCCCTGTCCTCCTCACCTTGAGTTCAGTTCCAGTTGTCCAAACCACACCCATAGTAAGAAATAACTACGCAGCTGAGCTACCTTGAGGTGGCTTTCAAACGGAGCTTGATGTAGCTCATAAATTTCTGACCATATGGGCTCAGGCGCATAAGGGGGGGGGAATGCCTGCTGGAAGTACCTCCGTGGTTGCTACAGAGGGCCCAAAACATCCAAATATGTGATGGGAAGCAGCTGCACACAGCCCAAAATTGAATCAGGGCTCAGAGATGGGGGACCGCATTGTTTAACCTTCCCTGATGTCTACAGGGCTGCTTGCGAAAAGGGCCTTGGAAATTAGTTCAAGGGCTGGGTGAAATTAGATTGATCTTCTCCAGATGATGGGCAACAGATTGTTCACCCCGTGCTCTTGGTTGGCCCCTAAGCAGCTGTCCTCATCCCCCCCGCCCCCAAATCTAGAATGAAAACAGGCCCCCGTTTAATTTTTCTCCTCCTGACAGATTTTGAAATGTGGTTTACGCATCCCGCAGAAGCCCGATGCTGTTACTTTGGGTGATGTTTCCTATTTATTTTTATTTTAAATCTCTCTCCCTCTCTCTTTTTTTATGCCCACACTATGATAAAGCTCTCAGGATGGCTTACGAGAAGGTTATAAAAAGAATAAATGTAATCACAATAAATATAAAACTGACAACAAGGAGAAAGATGAAGTTGTTGAGATCTGTGGTTTCTCTCTCTCCTTCTCTCTCCTCTCTTCTCTCTCTCCCCTCCCTCCATTTCTCTCTCCATCTCTCTCTCTCTCCCTCCTCTCTCTCCATCTCTCCATGTCTTGGTAAGGTCACACTTGGAATACTGCATCCAATTTTGGTTGCCAAAAAACATGTTGAGATTCTAGAAAGAGAAGAGAAGAGAAGAGCAACAAAGATGATTAGTGGGCTGGAGGCTAAACCATATGAAGAAAGGTTGCAGGAATTGGGTATGGTTAGTTTGAGGAAAAGAAGGATTTGGGGAGATAGGATAGCAGTCTTCCAATATCTCAGGGGCTGCCACAAAGAAGAGGGAGTTAAACTATTCCCCAAAGCACCTGAAGGCAGGACAAGAAGCAACAGATGGCAGCTAACCAAGGAGAGATCCAACCTAGAACCTCCTCACAGAAAGAACAATTAATCAGTGGAACGACTTGCCACTGGAAATTGTGGGTCCTCCATCACTGGAGGCTTTTAAGCCATTTGTCTGGAATGGGATAGGGTTAGGGTCTCCTGCCTGAGCAGGGGGTTGGACTAGAAGATCTCCAAGGTCCCTTTCAATTCTTTTGAGATGAATTATTTAAATCTGAGATGTGGTGTTCAAAAATGTGGATAGGGACAGATGAATCTCGTGGGAGAGGAATGAAGAGCTAAAGACAGTGGTTAAATCCAGGGAAATTGTGTGTGAGAGAGAGAGTGGGGAAGAGAGAAAAAGAGAGGAAGAGAGAGGGTGGGAGGGAAAGAGAAAGATATATAGAGGGGGGAGAGAGGGGATAGAGAGGTAGGGAGGAAGGGAGAGAGAGAGAGAAGGAGAGAGAGAGAGGAGAGAAAAAAAGAGAGAGGAGAGAGATAGAGAGATAGAGAGAGAGGAGAGAGAGAGCGAGAGCATGCCAAAAATAAATAAATAAAATAAAAAATAAAAATTACATTTCAGGCGGACAAGTGACTAATCAAGGCGAGTGAAACGGTGCTGCCATAAATTACTCCACCACGAAATAAACCACACAAACAGACCGATGATAATAAATGTAAATTATTTCTCTGAAGAAAATTTCTTGGTATATGAGTAATACGAACCATCAGGAAGGAGTCTTCCTTAACATTAATTACAGAAAATGACAAGCGGGCTTGATAGTTCGGAAGGCTCATTATCTCAAGAACATATTCACAACTTTGCAATTTGTGTGAGATGTTCCCGGGCTAAATTAATCTCTCTTCTGTGCATGAGCCTCTTCTAATTTTCATGTTATTAACAGGTTTGCGGTATCACTCAGTACTTGCCACTCCAATCAGGGTTGCGAGCATTCACAAAACCGGAGTGTCATTTATAAGGATAAGTCTCCATAATGGTGCTTGCCTTCATGTGAAGAAATTCTACAAGGCTGCGTTTAATAAGGTCTTTTAATCATCTCCTTGGCTCAACTTGGTTTCTCTCCCTCATATCTTCTCTCTCTCTCTCTCTCTCTCTCTTTTTTTTTAATGGAGAGTCATTATCAGACTTTGAAGTTCATCAAGGATAGAGAGAGAGAGGGAGAGAGAGAGAGAGAGACAGAGAGAGGGAGGGAGGGAGGGAGGGAAAAAATGATGACATTGTAGTTGGCAATTAAAACAAAACAAAACAGAATGCTAAAAAAGTGGAAGGGAAAAATGAATGTTTTTCCAACATCTTGATCTCCACCATGTTCCTTCAAAGTTTGCAGTTTTGTGGGGTTTTTTGGTAATTCCACCAAGTCCTTCACTCCCCTCTTTCCATTCTCCTCTTTCACACATCTTGGTTTTCAAACTTGTTGGGTGGTGGACTTTTGAGAGGTCTATTTTGAGCTTTCTAAAATGACCCGTATCTCTCATTACTTCAACATCCATCACTTTTGACCCCAAAAAATGGGATTTGTTACTTAAGCGGTGTTTGAAATAATCTCGGATGTGGCTATCTTTCTCCATATATAACAACAGCCTGCTAATTTTTCTGATTTTGTCAATTACTGTGGCAATATTTGATTGCCTGTTTGAATGTCAAACCATCTAACTTTTTTATTGACCTTCTCCTCCTCCTCTTCTTCTTCTCCTTCTTCCTTCCTTCCTCTTTTTCTTCTTCCTCTTCCTCTTCTTCCTCTTTTTCCTCCTCCCCCTCTTTCTTCTTCCTCCCCCTCCTCTTCTTCTCCTTCTTGCTTCCTTCCTCTTCTTCTTCCTCTTCCTCCTCCTTTTTCCTCCTCCCTCCTCCTCTTTCTTCTTCTTCCTCCTCATCTTCTTCTCCTTTTTCCTTCCTCTTCTTCTTCTTCCTCTTCTTCCTCTTTTTTCCTCCTCCCCCTTTCTTTTTCCTCCACCTCCTCTTCTTCTCCTTCTTCCTTCCTTCCTTCCTTCCTCTTCTTCTTCCTCTTCCTCTTTTTCCTCCTTTTTTCTCCTCCCTGCCCCTCTTTCTTCTTCCTCCACCTCCTCTTCTTCTTCTTTCTCTTCCTCCTCTTCCTCCTTTTTTCTCCTCCCTGCTCTCTACCCCTCCTCCTCCCTTCTCCTCCTCCTCTTCTTCTTCCTCCTCCTCCTCCTTCTTCCTTCCTCTCCCTCCTCTTCAGAAAGATTAAGAAAACAATATGATTTATTTAGTACCAGTGTTTAGTGTAAGAGCTAATTTGTTTTGTAAACCAAAGGTGCTTTTCCAAAAGGCAACTGGACTCTCTTGAGTTTTATTCCCCCTTGAAAACGTTTCTCTTCTCATTGAAGAAGCTTCTTTAGGGGCCAAATTAGTGATAGGAAATGAGCAAGTGAAGAGAATGCTAGGCGTGTGTCAGGTTTTAGGAAGATGATTTCATGAAATGTGACCATCCTAACCTGTGGCCAGGGGTGAAATTCAGCAGGTTCTGGAGAACTGATAGCATAAATTTTAAGTAGTTCAGAGAACCGGCAAATACCACCTCTGGCTGGCCACGCCCCCATCTATTCTCTGCCTCCTGAGTCTCAGCGATTTTGCAGTATCCTTCCCCTGGAGTGGGGAGGGAATGGTGATTTTGCAGTATCCTTCCCCTGGAGTGGGGAGAGAATGGCAATTTTGCAGTATCCTTCCCCTGGAGTGGGGAGAGAATGGCAATTTTGCAGTATCCTTCCCCTGGAGTGGGGAGGGAATGGAGATTCTGCACCAAGCCATGCCCACAGAACTGGTAGTAAAACAATTTGAATTTCACCACTGCCTGTGGCACAGGCTGATCTAGAATGAACCTGCTCTCTCGCTAAGATTTTATCACTCTGGCATGCTCTTCGAAGCAGGGAGAGCGGTTTGGGTGCTTGGTAAGCAAGTGGAAGAAAACTTTATTAAATGTTCGGAATTCATCTGTGCGAGGGATCAACCTGATGAATGGCTCGCTCTGGCGCACGCCTCATCCCATGGAAGGGAAGATAATTTAGGTGGACATAAATGGAGAAGCAGATTAAAAAGAGGCTTAAGCCAAGTGCTGTAAAATATCTCCAAAAAACACAGGGCGGAATTAACATTACAAAGTCGAGCCTCATAAGTAACGATGGGGCAGAGAGGAAAAGATGGCTCCAGAATTGCATTTCAGGATGATAAATCCCGTCCCAACTTCAGATGGAATCTAGAGAGATGATGTCTGAATGATGCAGAACTGTGGAAGACCCATGTGCAAAAAATTCAGAGTGCACAGTGCAGGGGTGAAAGGCCATCGATTCCCCAGAACCGATAGTAAAAAAAAAATGCTTTAAAAAGTAAAAAAAAAAAAAAGAAGTTCCAATGATCAGCTGTGCAACAATCAGCTGTGCCTGATTGTCTGTGAGGTTCCTGCTTGTTGCATGTGTTAAGTCCAGCTGCTTTTGCATTGTGTGTCAGTCAGTTGTGCAGCTTTTGTGTTAGTTTTGTGTCAAGTGTGATAGTTTGTTTTTGAGCTTTTTGTGAGGTTCCTGCTTGTTGGAAGGGGCCTTTTGTGTGAAGTCCAGCTGCTTTTACATTGTGTGTGAGTCAGTTGTGCAGCCACACCTGCCATATGACCATCAAGCCACACCCACCAAGCCAAGCTCATAGAACTGGTAAGGAAAATTTTTGCATTTCACCACTGGTACAGTGGTCAGATTTCATGGTGCAGCTTCCCCTCTTTTGCTTCCCATGGTCGTACGGGTGAAAAATCATCATAAGTCATTTTTTTCAGTGGTGTAAGTTCAAATGGTCACTAAGGGAACTGTTGTAAGTTGAGGACCACACACACACATGTTGTCAGCGTTCATGTAGTTCAGCGTTCAGTATCATGTAGAATTAAATCAGAGTCCAAGGCAAAATGATCCTTAAAGTTCCAATTTAATAAATCAGACATCTTAGCACATCTGTGGAATCCCAATTCTGGAAGTTACATCAGATTCCCACCCAATTGAAAGTTCATGATCTTGTCCCCACACCCACAAATCCATCACATGGTCCAATCTTCTTCTTCCACGCTGACATCTCCACCCAGCTGTTTCGGGTCAGGTGCAGAGGTGCGGAGACAAAAGATGACCTTGGGCTTCTAGAAAAGAATGACAACAACACATTCCACAATTCTACTCTTTTCTATTCCCCCCTCCCAACCAGTACACTAATGAAACAGCATAATGAAATAAGAGAGAGTGTGTCAGGCCAAAGATCCCAAAGGGGATATCACTGGAGGCCTGACACAAGTATTTAAAGTGAGAGCAAAGCCCACTCAGTGCTAGAGGTTGAAAACGTCTTTCAAGCAAATCTTTGGAAGACGTTTTGCTTCTCGTCCAAGAAGCTTCTTCAGCTCTGGCAGGATCATGCGGAATGGAAGGATTTATATAAAGCACCTTTGGGAGAACTAGGACCTGGATGACTGAGAATCTCTCCAGACATTTAACTATACAATTTGGGATGAGGATCCTTCGAACGGGGTGGGAGTAGGAATGGATTTCCGGAGGAAAAAATTGCAGACTACAGCAGTGGTAGTCAACCTGGTCCTACTGCCCACTAGTGGGCGTTCCAGCTTTCATGGTGGGCGGTAGAGGGATTTGCTGTAACTCTGCTTTATAAATTTTATAAAGTAAAGTTACTTCCCTACTTTATAAATCACCATTACTATGGAACCGGTGGGTGGTTAGAAAATTTTACTACTAACAGAGATACAAAAGTGGGCAGTGGGTATAAAAAGGTTGACTACCCTGGACTACAGGAACCATTTGCACCACTCCGATGACCCTGAGAACACAGATAAACCTTCAAGTGGCCTCAACGGCCCTCTAAAAGGATGCAAATGACCAGCTGTCCACAAGGAATATAAATCCTTCCATTCCCCATTATCCTGTCGGAGCTGAAGAAGGTTCTTGGATGAGAAGCGAACCATCTTCAAAGAAAATGAGCCGAGGTGGCGCAGTGGTTAGGGTGCAGTACTGCAGGCCACTTCAGCTGACTGTTATCTGCAGTTCAGCGGTTCTAATCTCACCGGCTCAAGGTTGACTCAGCCTTCCATCCTTCCGAGGTGGGTGAAATGAGGACCCAGACTGTGGGGGCGATATGCTGACTCTGTAAACCGCTTAGAGAGGGCTGAAAGCCCCATGAAGCGGTATATAAGTCTAACTGCTATTGCTACTGCTAAAATGCAAGAAAGGCCAGTTATGTCTCCTGAAAAAGCACTTTTGGGACCTGAAGTTTGACGAAGAACCTCTACAGGATTTCAAACAAATGTGTGAAAGCAACACAAACGCCATCAAACTTCTCCAGATGAAAGGTCCTTACTTAGAACTTTGGGAGGCAAGGAGATGCCACCTCCCAGCTTTCTCGGCCTTTTAACGCTTGGAGAATTTAGAGAATAATAATAATAATATAAAGGATAAAGTTAAAAGAGCCACATCGTGTTTCCTTTTTATTATCGCGAGCCGCCGACAGATGCCGCGTTATTAACATTTGATTAAAAATCACTTCAGGTCTTTCAGCAGCTTGCAGGAAAGAGAACATCTTGACAAAACAAGCCGCTTGTGATTGACAATTAATAATATTCCATGTGTCACAACGTGGAGTGTGTGACTTTATTGGCAACGGCAGAACACGACATGTTTCAAATTTGGGATCCTGAGATAGGAAGTGAGGCGGGGTGGTGTGGTGGTGGGGGGTGGGGGAAATTGAAGCGAGACATCTCTGTTTACAAAAATGGCAATGTTGAAGGTATCTCCTTGGGGGTCACTCTTGATAGATTTCCATTAAAAAACAAATTGTGAAGAAAATACCCCAGGGAGATGTTGAAGAGCTGAGTTGGATTGACTGGCGATAACTTCAGGATTTCTTTCTTTTTTTTTTTTTGTAAAGAAAAAAAAAAAATCATGCACAGTTTTTAAGCAAAAAGTTTCAGCCTTTCGGTTCACGTATCCAAAGGGAATAAAACTTGTTAGGTATAACTACCGATTGTACTGTTATAGAGACTAACTTGATTTTGTACTTAATAACGGCAGCAAGACTGTTGGTGGCGCAATACTGGAAGAAGGAAGATTTGCCTACTATCCAAGAATGGACACTAAAAGAGTTTAGAGTTTAATAACATTTATATGCCGCCTGATCCCGTAGGACTCCGGGCGGCTTACAATACAAAAATAATAATAATAAAAAAAGAAAATAAAATAAGATACAAGGAAGAAAAATAAATATAAAATACAACACATCATGCACTCCATTCTGAATGGGGCTGGACCGTTTTTTTTCGGGTCAACAGCCCCAGGCCTGCTGGAAGAGGCAGGTTTTAATGGCTTTCCGGAAGGCCGAGAAAGTGGGAAGGGTCCGGATCTCTGCGGGTAGATCATTCCACAGGGCGGGGACCTCCCTCGAGTAGTCGCCAACTGGCATTGTTTGGTCGACGGTACCCAGAGGAGGCCCAGCCTGTGGGATGTTAAAAGTAACAAACCTAGCAGAGATGGCTAAAATAACAGCATATCTCAAGGACCACTCAAATGAGAAATATAAACTGGAGTGGAGAAGATGGATTGACTATATTCAAAATAAATACGGGACTAAGAAATTCCAGATAGTTTATGACTGAAAAAGCGAGGAATGAGATAATGTGTTTAGAGTTAGCCTAACAAAAGAGGAGTTAAAGCACAAAAGAAAGATGATACTAACTTTTTTTTAGTTTATCGTAGAATATGCTTGTTAAAGATTTATACCCTGTATTTGCTCTGGGAATCCGGGGGGGGGGGGGGGGTTGGGTTTGGGGGGGAGGGGGAGTGGAGGTAAATATTTGTAAAAGCTTTTAAAAAAATTTCAATATAAAACAAAAACATTGTGAAGAAAATACCTCAGGGAGATGTTGAAGGGCTGTGTTGGATTGACTGGCGATAACTTCAGGATTTCTTTTTTATATATATAAAAAAATATCATGTAGTTTTTAAGTGAAAAGTTTCAGCCTTTCGGTTCACGTATCCAAAGGGAATAAAACCGACTCTAGAAATCTTCAAGACCAACCTTTCAAAACTCCAAGTAAGGTGCCGAAGATTTCTCTCTTGCGATCTGGAAAGAAACTTAAAACGTTTGTAGTATATAGTAAAACAAAAAAGAGCCATCTCTAAATTTAAAGGTAGTTCATAGGTAAAGGTAAAAGTAAAGGTTCCCCTTGCACATAGGTGCTAGTCGTTCCTGACTCTAGGGGGCAGTGCTCATCTCTGTTTCAAAGCCAAAGACATCTCGGTGGTCATGTGGCCGGCATGACTAAATACCGAAGGCACATGGAGGACGCTGTTCCCTTCCCACCAAAGGTGATTCCTATTTTTCTACTTGCATTTTTTTAAAACGTGCTTTTGAACTGCTAGGTTGGCGGAAGCTGGGACAAGTCACGGGAGCTCCCTCCCTTACGCGGCACTAGGGATTCAAACCTCCGAACTGCCGACCTTTCTGATCAACAAGCTCAGTATCTTAGCCACTGAGCCACTGCGACCCTTAATTCATAGGTAAGGACACACTAAAAGAACTTTAATTTGAGCCTCTGTGTAGGATTTGGCAAACCTTCTAACTCCAGATTCGAAGAATCATAATTAGTGGCTGAAAATTGAAACGGACAATGCTTGCTTTCCAACTTGTTTCCTTGGAAAAAAGAGGCTTCAGAAATCAACATTAACTGATCTATCAGAATAGAGCTGAAAGGGACCTTGGAGGTCATCTAGTCCAACCCCTTGCTCAAGCAGGAGACCCTATACCGTTTTATACAAATGGCTGTTCAGATTCTTCTTAAAAACCTCCAGTGATGGAGCATCCACAACTCGTGGAGGCAAGTCCTTCCACTGGTTAATTATCCACAACTGTTAATTCTCCTTAATTCCAGGTCGCTTCCCCCCTTGATCAGTTCCCATGCCTTCTTTCTCATCCTGTCCTCTGACGCTTTAGACAATTGAGCCCTCCATGACAACAGGAAACCAAATGTTAAAAACAAGACCATCCAATTCTCCCATTGGTTCTTCCAACATCCGCCTCTAATCGACGAACTTCTTGAGCGATTTTTGTTTATGGGGGGTTGCATCATTGACTATTCGATCTAGAGGACTGCTTCCACATTGGGGGGTGGTGTTCAATTTTATTTTTATTTATTTTGTCAAGCGTGTATAACAGATATAAATATAAACATGATTATGAACACAGGAATAAATGGGGACAGTAGGATGGGGAATGGAAGGCACGCTGGTGCGCTTATGCATGCCCCCTTTACGGACCTCTTAGGAATGGGGTGAAGTCCATGGACATCAAACCAGTTGAAAGGTTTATTATTATTTTTACAGAGAAGACAAAATCTTCATTCCAATCTAATGACAATCAGATCCTTCAAGTCCAGGCATTTTCTGTTTGGACCAGATAAAGTTCTCTTGTGCAAAGAATAAGGACCACACATTAGGTTTCAGTTAAGGGGCTTTATTGGTTGTGCCTACTCATGAGAATCCAGTCAACTAACAGTCCACAATAAATATGGATGCTAGATAAGAGCCAATGGAATTCAGTAGGAATTGGATTTAAACTGTTTGTGGCAATGTTAATGATTCTAGGCTGATTACTTACTTGACTCCACCCTCTGTCTCTGCCTGCTCTTTTCCTACATCAGCTTCCATTGATCCTTGTTGGCGACACTGTTGCTGTTTGAAAACTTGATCCATTGAAAAATATTTCTTCCTAAAGCTGGCGACCTTTGCATCTTCACCTGCTTTTATTTTATTTATTTTTCATTTATTTAGTTTGTCACTCATGTACAAGGTAACAGGAATAAGAATAAACATGAATAAGAGCACAGGAAATGGGTCCAGTAGGACAGGGACGGTAGACACACTGGTGCACTTATGCACCCCCCTTCCTTTATGGACCTCTTAGGAATGGGGTGAGGTCCACGGTGGACAGTTTGTGGTTGAAGCTGTGGGGGCTTTGAGGATGTAACAACGGAGTCGGGTAGAGCATTCCAGGCATTGACCACTCTGTGGCTGAATTCGTATCTTCTGCAATCGAGTTTGGAGCAGTTGACCTTGAGTTTGTATCTATTGTTTGCACGTGTGTTATTGAGGTTGAAGCTGAAGAAGTCGTTGACAGGTAGGACGTTGTAGCAGACAATTTTGTGTACTACGCTCAGGTCAGATTGAAGGCGGCGTAGTTCCAGATTGCCAAAATTTCAAGCCTGGTGGCATAAGGGATCCTATTGTGAGTGGAGGAGCGGAGGACTTTTCTGAAAGCCACCTTCCATGGGAAGAGATGGCTGAAACCTGCCCTCTCCATTTCTTTCCATCCTTCCCGCCACCTGGGAAAGGAACAAGGAGACTCCAGCAGGTTAGCGTGCCTTGCTGGCCTTCCTTTCTTCCTTTTCCTTTCCCTCTTTTTCACCTTCTCCCCCTCTTTGAACATGTCATATGACAATTAATGGTTGCGGCAAGTTTTTTGACAGGAAGTCAATAGCCCATGACAAACCTCCCGCCTGCCCGTTGCACCTCCGGCTAAGTAGTTAGTGCGTAATCCGGTGAAGGCTGAGCTTAACCCTTCCTACAATTAGCGCCAGCTCTGAAGTCCTAAATCTCTTTTTTTTTTCTCCATCTCTCCTTTTGGCTTTCTCCCCCCCCCCCTCTGCCCTTTTTCAAATAGGAGGAAAGGGTGGAAGGAGAAGAGGATAGGTTAGGCTTCCATGACATCACTGCAGTGCTAGCCAATCCCGAGCATAGAATGCCTCAATTCGACTTGTTTAGGGCCACAATTGGCTACGTGGGTTGGAATCGGCAGACGTGGGTGGGATTTTGTAAAGACATTGAGGGTCTCGACGATGGGGCTCCAATACTTTCTTCCCCATGGACCCCCCTTTTCAATGGCGTTTGTGGCCACGGGCCCCTAGACTGAACTCAAGATTTAAATCATAACGCCCTGTGATGTCATTGCATCCCACTCCCCCCAGGGGTCTGTAGGCCACATCTTGAGAACCATGGTTAGCCAAGGAAGTGATGACCACTAGAATAAGAGGCATGGAGTTCCAGCTAGAACTTCACAGGATATCTCTCCATAGCAAAAATTGGATTTAATGGGAGGTGTTCTTTCTTTCTTTCTTTCTTTCTTTCTTTCTTTCTTTCTTTCTTTCTTTCCTTCCTTCCTTCCTTCCTTCCTTCCTTTTTTCCTCCCTCCCTCTTTCTTTCTTCCTTTTCTGTCCTCCATCTTTCTTTCTTTCTTTCTTTCCTTTTTTCCTCCCTCTCTCCCTCTCCCTTCCTTTCTTTTTCCCTCCTCCCTCCCTCTTTCTATCTTTCTTCCCTTCCTTCCTTTTTCCTCCCTCCCTCCCTCTCTCTTCCTTCCTTCCTTTCTTCCTTTCTTTTTCCCTCCTCCCTCCCTCCCTCCCTCCCTCTTTCTTTCTTTCTTTCCTTCCTTTTTCCTCCCTCCCTCTCTCTTCCTTCCTTCCTTTCTTTTCCCCCCTCCCTCCCTCTTTCTTTCTTTCTTTCTTTCTATCTTTCTTTCTTTCTTTCTTTCTCCTTTTGACCCCGCTGTCCTCCATCCAGCCAACGTTCTGGTCCCCACCGTTTCTTCCTCTTCCCTTTCACAATACGAGCCCTGACTTTTCACATTAATTGGCTCTGAAGTCATTAGCGTGAGAAAGGGGAGGGGGGAGGGCATTCTTTTAGTCCTCTTTGTTAGAGATGGACAGCACAGCTTCATGACTTTGAGATGAACAACTCTTTCTTCTTCCTCCTCCTCCTCCTCCTCTTCTTTAAAAAAAAAACCAGGGAGGGGGACAAGAGAAAGAGTGGAAGGGAAAGTATGTCTTTAATTTCATCTGTTAATTCTAACCGCCATGACTTGGCGTGGCCGAGATTGCTCAGGCGCGTATGATGGATGATGTGTGTTATACCTCCACAGCAACTGGAGCCTCCAGTAATGTACAACCCCTAGTAGTTTCTCCCTCCTCCCTTCTCCCCTGGAGCAAACCCTGGGGGCGGGGGAGGAACGAGGGAGCTAATGAAAAGAAAATGGTAGACCAGCAAAACAAACTTGAGCCCTATAATCCTTTGGAAGTAAAGCTCTTTAGCCAGCCCATAATGGAGTTTCCAGCACTTAATATTATTTTAAACACCAATTCACTCCAGCTGCGCTTCTGGTTTTTTAAAAATATTATTATTATCTCTTTTATTCATTAAACATGAAACTCTTAATTTCTTAATAATTTCATAAACATGAAATATTATTATTATTATTGGTTAATCTTTGGTGAGATGAACAGCCTTTGGGGCTGGTTGGTAACTCAACAGCTCGAGTCCTAACCAAGGACCTAGGAACTGTTAAGGATGTTGCTGTTGTTGTTGTTGTTATTCCTGGAGATGCCAGAGTCAAAGAAAAAAAACTAGAAAAAAATCACGAAATATCGCAACCTGGCCATCGAAACTACATGGCTACGGATGAAGCATGTGACAGTAAAGCCCATTGTCATCGGGGCACTTGGCATCATGTCCAAGAATTTTATAAAATACATCCACAAATTGCAGCTTCCTGCAATAACACCAGCGGAGCTGCGAAAAACTGCACTACTCGGAACATCGTATATTTTAAGAAGGTCCTTGGTTGATACCTAGGACGCTGGCAGCGAACCGTATCAACCATTAGCACCAGTCAGTGGTACTTGTGATGCATTTTTGAATGTTCACTTGGCTGAGTTTCATGTTTAATGAATAAAGTATATGACAATAATAATGTACCGGGACTTGCAAACTGAAGTTGAGCAACTTTGGAAAAAGAAATTGAGTGTTGTCCTGATTGTAATTGGAGCACTTGGAGCAATACCCAAAGGGCTACCTCGCTATTTGGAAAATCTAAATTTATTGGACTTGAACATTCTGATTCTACAAAAAAAAAAACCACCCTACTTGGAACAGCTTATATCCTCCAACATTACCTTAACAGTTCCTAGGTCCTTGGTTAGGACTCGAGCTGTTGAGCTACCAACCAGCCCCAAAGGCTGTGAATCTCACCAAAGATTAAATAGTAATAAAATACTGGCGCAAGGACAAAATACCGGCGCGGGACAAAATACTGGTGCATAATACACCAGACATCACACTGGTTGAGAAAAATAAGGTCACAATCATAGACATCGCAATACCGGGTGATAGCAGGGTCGCCGAGAAGTAATATGAAAAAATCGCAAGATACCAGGACTTAAAAATCGAAATTCAATGACTATGGCACAAACCAGCAGTGGTAATTCCAGTGGTAATTGGCACACTGGGTGCTATTCCAAAAGCACTGGAATTACATTTAAAACGGTTAAAAGTTGATAAAATCACCATCAGTCAAATGCAAAAAGCCGCACTGCTTGGATCTGCACGCATATTACGAAAATACGTTATGACGTCCTAGGCCCCTGGGTGGGGCCCGACTAGTAACCAATGCCAAATCCGGCGAAACAACTGGCCGCTGTGATACAATTGTGTAATAATAATAATAATAATAATAATAGTAATTATAATATATAATTATATTATATATTATATATATAATTATATATTATATAATTATATATATAATATATAATTATAATAATTATAATTATAATAATTATATAATAATTATAATAATTATTATATAATTATAATAATTATAATTATAATAATTATAACTGGCCGCTGTGATACAATTGTATAATAATAATAATAATTATAGACCAATAACATGCTTACCAACAACCTTCAAATTACTCACAGGCATCATTGCAGATAACATGATGGATTATTTGGAAACAAACAACATCTTGCCAGTAGAGCAAAAAGGCAACAAAAGAAGGAGCAGGGGCACAAAAGATCAGCTTCTAATTGATAAAATGATATTAGAAAATTGTAAGAACAGAAAAACGAACTTGAATATGGTCTGGATTGATTACAAAAAGGCATTTGACTCACTGCCACATAGTTGGATCATAAAATGCTTAGAAACAACTGGCATTAGCAAAAATATTACATCCTTTACTGAAAAGGCAATGAAACAATGGAGAACTGAGTTGGCAGTAGGGAATGAGAGCTACGGAATGGTTAATATCAAGCGAGGAATTTTCCAGGGTGATTCACTTTCACCTCTTCTCTTCATCATCGCAATGATCCCACTATCAGTAATCTTAAAAAAAATGAAATTAGGCTACCAAACAGCCAAAAAAGCTGAAAAAATTTCGCATTTACTATATATGGATGATTTGAAACTCTATGGAAAGTCAGAAATAGAAATCCAATCATTGACAAATACAGTCCGAGTATTCAGCACCGATATTTCAATGCAGTTTGGCATGGAAAAATGCGCCACTGTATCCATAAAAAGGGGCAAAATCACTGCATCTGAGGGAATTGAAATGCCCAATGGCCAACTAATTAAATGCAAAGAAAATGAAGCCTACAAATATTTAGGCATTCTGCAGTTGGATAACATCAAGCATGGAGAAGTAAAAACTATTGTCAGGCGAGAGTACACCAACAGAGTTAGGAAAATTTTGAAATCTAAATTGAATGGTGGAAATACAGTCAAGGCCATAAATACCTGGGCAATACCAGTTATAAGATACACAGCTGGCATAGTTAACTGGACACAAGCTGATTTGGACCTTTTGGACCGAAAAACCAGGAAACTAATGACAATGCACTACAGTTTACATCCACGTGGTGATACTGATAGACTATATCTGCCCCGAAAATCAGGTGGCAGAGGATTATTACAAGTGAAGCAAACAGTTGAAGAAGAAAAACATGCACTGGCTGATTATTTAAAAGACACTCAAGAACATCTATTAATCGAAGTAAAGAACAAAAATCTACTGAAGGCCCAACAGACAAAACAAGAATACAGAAAAGATGTGATAAAATCAAGAATGGAGAGTTGGCAGAACAAAGCACTGCATGGTCAATTTCTGGAAAAAATAAAAGATAAAGTGGACAGTGAACAAACTTGGTTATGGTTAAAAACAGGTACATTAAAGAAAGAAACAGAGTCACTATTCCTGGCTGCGCAAGAACAAGCTATCCGCACAAATGCCATTAAGGCCAAAATCGAAAAATCCTCTGATGATGCCAAATGCAGACTTTGCAAAGAAGCTGACGAAACTGTTGATCACATACTCAGCTGCTGTAAAAAAATCACGCAGACTGATTATAAATTGCGGCACAATTCAGTAGCACAAATGATCCATTGGAATTTGTGCAAAAATTATAATATTAAAACAGCAACAAACTGGTGGGAACATCAGCCTGAAAAAGTCACCGAAAATCAGATGGTCAAGATCTTGTGGGATTTCCGTATACAAACCGACAAAATACTGGCGCATAATACACCAGACAATCATAGACATTGCAATACCAGGTGATAGCAGGGTCGCCGAGAAGGAACATGAAAAAATCGCAAGATACCAGGACTTAAAAATCGAAATTCAACGACTATGGCACAAACCAGCAGTGGTAATTCCAGTGGTAATCGGCACACTGGGTGCTATTCCAAAAGCACTGAAATTACATTTAAAACAGTTAAAAATTGACAAAATCACCATCAGTCAAATGCAAAAAGCCGCACTGCTTGGATCTGCACGCATATTACGAAAATACGTTACGACGTCCTAGGCCCCTGGGTGGGGCCCGACTAGTAACCAATGCCAAATCCGGCGAAACAACTGGCCGCTGTGATACAATTGTATAATAATAATAATAATAATAATAATACTGGCCGCTGTGATACAATTGTATAATAATACTTTATTCATTAAACATGAAACTCAGTCAACTGAACATTCAAAAATGCATCACAAATACCATTGACTGGTGCTAATGGTTGATTCGGGTTGCTGCCAGCCTCCTAGGTATCCACCAAGGACCTTCTTAAAATATACGATGTTCCGAGTAGCGCAGTTTTTCGCAATTCCGCTGCTGTTATTGCAGGAAGATGCCATTTCTTGATTTATCGTGTAAAATTCTCGGGCATGGTACCAAGTGCCCTGATCACAATGGGTATGACTGTTACATGTTTCATCCATAATTGCGTAGTTTCGATGGCCAGGTCGCGATAATTTGGGATTGTTTTCACTGGCAGAGGCACCGCAGGCTTTTCAGTCCTTTGTTGTTTCCAGCCCCCCAGCCACCCCCGCAGGCAGGATCTAAACACCCGATGGGGTGGATCCAGCCCCAGGACCTTGAATTTGACACCCTTGGTCTAAAAGTTATTCAATGGATCATCTTCTACTTTGCTTGCAGATTCTCAGTTGGGAGTTTTGTGGGGGGGGGGGTTGTTTTAATTTCTCGTGGATGAGCATTGCTTTAAAATATATGTGAGCCCCAGGTTTTGGGTAGCCTTCCTGAGTGGAGAAACAGATAACCCTCCAGATGTTGTGAAGCCATAATTCTAAGGAGATCCAGATGGCACAGGCTGGGAGTGATCTGGATGGCTGTGTCCTTTGTGAAGTGACTCTGCTTCCTAGAATAGAGTCTCGGAGCCCTTGGCGGTGCCTGGGAAGGCTGGGACTAATGCAGGCATGTTCACCAAGGTAGCCAAGTTCCAGGAAGAGGAGGGGAAGCCGCGTCTCCAAACATGGGATCCCGCCATCCATGACCAGAGGATGAGCATTCTAATTCAACTTACTCCTGGAGACCTCAACAGAATAGCCCTCATCCAGGCTAGAAGGGACTGCATATAAACAGAGTGCGGAAACCCATTCCTTTGTAGCAATTGATGAAGTTACCTTGTTGGGTAACGAAATGTTTATAAGAAAACAACCAAGCTCACATAACGCCAAGGACCACCCAATATTCCACCTCCTCCTCTTCCACTCCACTAATCCTTTTAGCACGGATGGCATTACCTAGCTGGGTAATGAAATGTCTGCAAGAAAATCACCATTCTTGGAGAGTATCTCGACTCCACAGTCGTTGTCCTCCTCCTCCTCCTCCTCCTCCTCCTCCTCCTCCTCCTCCTCCTCCTCCTCCTCCTCCTCCTCCTCCTCTGTGCAAACCTCACTTCCTTCCAGCCTTCATGATGTTTAGTTGGGTCATGAAACTTCCTAACAGTGAGGACAATTAACTAGTGGAACGGTTTGCCTCTAGAAGATGTGAGTGATCCATCCCTGGAGGCTTTTAAGAAGAGACTCGACAGCCATTGGTCTGAAATGTTATAAGGTCTCCTGCTTGAGCAGGGGTTTGGACTAGAAGACCTCCATGGTCCCTTCCAGCTCTATTCCGATTGATTATGGAATATTGAGTATTGAAGCAACTGCAAGAAAACTACCAAGTCCTGTTATTCCTTCTCCTTCTTCTCTATTTCCTCCTCCCCCTCTTCTCCCCAAACCCCACTCCCTTCTGTCACTGATGATGTTACCTAGTTGTGTGGTGGAAACAACCAAGCTCAGAGAGCATCAAGGAATCCACTCTCTTCCTCCTCCTCTTCCTTCCTTCCTCCTTTAGTGCTCATCTGTGATCAGCAAAATCCTGGAAGCATGAGGGTAAATTTACTCCCCATTTCTAGTGACCTCCTTGGCTCCCCAAGTTTCTGCCACTTAAGTCGCTTGTTTAATGCAGGTGTTTATCCCGTCCAATCAGATCCCATCCCATCCGATTCGGCTAATCGATCCAATTTAATCCGAGGTCTAAATTTGGGCCGGCCTGTGCTTGATGCTACAAATGCTTTTTTGCTCTCTGCAAAGAAAATGAAAAACCCTATACAACCAACCAAACAACGGTTTGAATCAATCCAAATTGATTCAGAGGTATTCAACCGGAGCTGAATTGCGGCTTTCATTCAGTTGTGGGATTGGATTCAATTGCCTCCCTGTTGCGTCTCCAAATTGGATATTTGCACAGCCTCGTTCGGCAAGGAACAGGGTGGAGGGCCGCCCCAACTGATCCACCAGGAAACGTTTGATGGGCATGTGAAGTTGAGGCTCCGTTGCGGGCAGGGGGACGCGTGGCCAGCCCAGCCTTTCAAGATTAAAACCCAACTGTCAGTTTTAATGCGTGCCAGGCCTTCGCCAGGGGGAAACCTGCCATTCATCTCCTTGTCTTTGAAAAATGCACTTAAATGTCAGAACGGAAGGACCCAAACAATGTTTTCTAACTATATTAAAAAGAAAAACTCTTAATGCACCGCTTAGCCGAAGACCCTGGCCAAGACTTATGGAGTTGGCCCTGTACATAAAATATACTACAAGTGATAACACAGCAGTCCCCAGAGGGAATGCGTGGGGCAACAATGGCACTTTCTGAGCTGTTTTTATGCCACCCACATAGACCATTGTGGGGTGGGTTTTTTGGGGGGGGGTGGTTTTCCCTTGCATTGAAGGGAAAAAGTTTTATTGCTGGGAGGTGCTGAAGATGTTTTGCAATATGCAGGATAACAGAATGACTAGACTAGACTAGACTAGGGAATGGAAAGGAAGGGAAGGGATGGGATGGGAGAGATGAGAACAGAAGGATGGGGTGGGGTGGAGTGGAGTGGAATGGAATAGAATAGAATATGGAATGAATAGAGAAGAGAGAAGAGAAGAGAATATGGAATGAATAGAGAATAGAATAGAATAGAATAGAATATAGAATGAATAGAGAATAGAATAGAATAGAAAATGTATCTATCAGGATAACAGAATAACTAGACTAGACTAGGGAATGGAAAGGAAGGAAAGGGATGGGATGGGATGGGATGGGAGAGATGAGAGGAGAACAGAAGGATGGGGTGGGGTGGAATGGAATAGAATAGAATATGGAATGAATAGAGAATAGAAGAGAAGAGACTAGAATAGAATAGAAGAGAATAGAAGAGAATATGGAATGAATAGAGAATAGAATAGAATAGAATAGAATACAGAATGAATAGAGAATAGAATAGAATAGAAGAGACTAGAATAGAAGAGAAGAGAAGAGAAGAGAATATGGAATGAATAGAGAATAGAGAAGAAAAGAGAAGAGAATATGGAATGAATAGAGAATAGAATAGAGAATAGTATAGAATATGGAATGAATAGGGAAGAGAATAGAATAGAATACAGAATGAATAGAGAATAGAATAGAATACGGAATGAATAGAGAATAGAATAGAGTAGAATATATTATGAATAGAGAATAGAATAGAACAGAGAATAGAATAGAATACAGAATGAATAGAGAATAGAATAGAATAGAATACGGAATGAATAGAGAATAGAATAGAATAGAATATGTTATGAATAGAGAATAGAATATAATAGAACAGAGAATAGAATAGAATACGGAATGAATAGAGAATAGAATAGAATATGTTATGAATAGAGAATAGAATAGAGAATAGAATAGAATAGAATAGAATATGGAATGAATAGAGAATAGAATAGAATAGAAAATGTATCTATCAGGATAACAGAATAACTAGACTAGACTAGGGAAGGGAAGGGAAGGGAAAGGAAGAGAAGAGAGAAGAGAAGAGAAGGGGTGGTGGTGGAGTGGAGTCTATATGTATACGTTAAAACATAAATATATTAAAATCAAAACCAACTCCAAAAAAATAAATAAATGAAATCGATCGGTTGAATCTCTTCACTTCTAATATTCTTGCCTCACTCCCTTCAAACATCTCCCTTCTTTAACCTGGGCAGTATGATTTTTGTAACGTTTTTAATCGCCAGCCTTTATTGAGATAGGCCAGGCCTCGGTGGCAGGTCCATTCAATTAAATCAAGAAACAGCATTAGATTCTGCCTCGGTCCCTAGCCTTGTGGTAGGCTTCAGCCGGTCTCTCTGTCTATCATCTTTTTTCTTCGTCTTTTTTTTTGTAGGGTGGGAGGGAGGAGGTATCTGCTTACCTGTGTTCCTCCCCATAAATATTCCCTCGCTCTCTAGCCCCTGTCAGACCCAATTTAGGAGGGGAAAACCTGCCCGTTACAAATATTTCATAGGACTCGAAAATGCAATGTATATAACTTGCCTTGAAAGGCCGAAGAGGGGAAGGAGGGAGAAATCTATTATACAGTCCTGTCTAATTGAAATTCTACCATCGTTACCGAAAAGGGAGGAGGAGGAGGACTTAATTATTATTCCAGGAAAGTTGCAGTCCATTGTGGAGACCTCACTGATCTTCTTCCCAAAGAATCAATCCCCTTTCATCTTTGATGAAGATGTTGAGTCGCCCTGAACTTGTTGGGGTGGGGAGAGGCCTGGCAAGAATCCGAAGTCACCGTGTAATAATAACGTCCGTGGCAGAATAAGGGACGAAAGAAACAGGCTAGACGACCGTGGAAGAGAGAAGCAAAACTCCGCCAATGAATTCCGGAGTGTTTTCACCGAACCAACGTTTTCATCCGGAAATATTTCTAAAACAGAAATGGATCTCTAAATTAAACACGCATATGTCAAAGGAGTTGAGGAATGTTAAGAGAAAGGCCTATCTCACTTGGGAACGACCTACTCTGCGTGCAGGAAAAATTTCAGGTGGTGTTACTACTAATTTATCCAATGAAAGCATCCAGTGGAAGAAATGGAGTGAGTTGGTTTGGCATTGTTGTGGCCCGCCAGCGGCCAGCGGAGCTGGCAGCAGAGTCTGACAGTGAGGAGGTTGGGGAGGATCATGGGCCAGTCCTGGAGACTGGGGAAGGCTCGAACGAGGGCTCTGCGTCGGAGACAAAGACAGGGCCTAGGCCATCTGGCAGTTCTCATCCCATCATAGGCACAAACTGTGGTGGAATGTAGTCTGGATTCCCAGGAGGGAGGGAAGGGCCCCTGTCTGAGGATAAAGAGCAGCGATGCTTGGAATGTCTGGTAGGCAGGAAGAGGACAAAAGTCAGTCCCTCCCTAGCAGTTCATGGAGTATATCCATAGTTATGTAGATTGTTACTTTAGTCTGGCAAGATTCTGTCTGTAGGTGAACAATGATAAAGAAACTACTCAGAAATAACTGTAGGTGTTGTTTCTTGGAGGAGAAGGAGGAGGAGGAAGTAGTAGTAGTAGTAGTAGTAGTAGTAGTAGCAGCAGCAGCAGCAGCAGCAGCAGCAGCAGCAGTAGTAGTAGTCGTGGTGGTGGTGAAAGTTTCAACCCGAGTGTGACTGGCGTGACTTTAATTCACTGTTAATTTCAGCTGCTAAGAATATGAACTGCAAGAAATATCTCATAATAATATTAAAACATGATCAATAATAACTCAGTAGATTAAACACCACCACAAACTCACAAGCACCACACAAACATGATAAGATCTTGTTGTCTTGCAATACTAATTTCCTGAAAACAGGTCAGAAAGTCATATGGATCCGAGAAGAACATGACACCTTAGGATGGAGGACTAAATTTTGAAGTTCAGGGCAATGAGTAGCAGATTCTCTAACAACTTTTTGCAGTGTTTTTTAAAAAATGTTTATAATATAAAATAAAAAAATTGCAAAAACAAATAGTAGGAAAAATAGGGGAGGGAAAGAGAAGTGTGCAGTAAGTAAAGATAAAGGTTCCCCTTGCACATCTGTGCTAGTTGTTCCCGACTCTAGGGGGCGCTACTCATCTCTGTTTCAAAGCCGAAGAGCCAGCGCTCTCCGAAGATGTCTCCGTGGTCATGTGGCCGGCATGACTCAACGCCAAAGGCGCACGGAACGCTCTTCCCTTCCCACCAAAAGTGGTCCCTATTCTTCTACTTGCATTTTTTACCTGCTTTCGAACTGCTAGGTTGGCAGAAGCTGGGACAAGTCACGAGAGTTCACTCCGTTACGCAGCGCTAGGGATCCGAACCATCAAACTGCCGACTTTTCTGATCAATAAGCTCAGCATCTTAGCACTGAGCCACCATGTCCCTCAAGTATGTAGTAAAGAAGGGTCAGAGAAAGAAAACACATTGACCTCCAACTCCCTTTGGTGCAGTAAAATAAGATAGTAACCTCCGACCTAAACTATTTGCTTTTACATGGTCGTATAAACTAGACATTTCTATATCAACCAATCTATCTAATCGATAAAACCCCAAATCAAAAAGTTTCAATTTTTTTCCACTTCAAGCATAAAGTCCAGAATTGGTTTCCAAGTAGAAACAAAAGTACTTATTTTCTTTCATCAAATCAGTCAATTTAACCGTCTTTGCTAACTCCTTCAACTTTTGGGGGACACTTTTTCCAGCGCTGTTGCAACTTTAAACCGTCACTTCAAACTGTACCATGGTCACATCCCTGTTCCTTCATCTGGATAAGCGGCTTTTATATTATTATTATCTCTTTTATTCATTAAACATGAAACTCAGTCAACTGAACATTTCAAAATGTGTCACAAATACCATTGGTTGGTGCTAATGGTTGATATGGGTTGCTGCCAGCATCCTAGGTATCAACCAAGTTATTGTTTATTATTATACAATTGTATCACAGCGGCCAGTTGTTTCGCCGGATTTGGCATTGGTTACTAGTCGGGCCCCACCCGGGGCCTAAGACATCGTAACTTATATTCGTAATATGTGTGCAGATCCAAGCAGTGCGGCTTTTTGCATTTGACTGATGGTGATTTTGTCAATTTTTAACTGTTTTAAATGTAATTCCAGTGCTTTTGAAATAGCACCCAGTGTGCCAATTACCACTGGAATTACCACTGCTGGTTTGTGCCATAGTCGCTGAATTTTGATTTTTAAGTCCTGGTATTTCGCGATTTTTTTCATATTCCTTCTCGTCGACCCTGCTATCACCTGGTATTGCGATGTCTATGATTGTAACCTTATTTTTCTCAACCAGTGTGATGTCTGGTGTATTATGCGACAGTATTTTGTCCGTTTGTATGTGAAAATCCCACAAGATCTTGACCATCTGATTTTCGGTGACTTTTTCAGGCTTATGTTCCCATCAGTTTGTTGCTGTTTTAATATTATAATTTTTGCACAAATTCCAATGGATCATTTGTGCTACTGAATTGTGCTGCAATTTAAAATCAGTCTGCGTTGTTGTTGTTGTTGTTGTTGTTGTTACTACTACTACTACTACTACTACTACTACTACTACTACTACTACTACTAAACCCGCCATCCTGGGCCCAACCTTTGGGAAGCCAGGCTCTGCCTGTCACAAGCCAGGACAAAGGGTGAGTGATGGAGGAGTAACACCTCCTTAAAAAACCTTGGTCCAGCTGGCCTGGCTGGGATCACCTCGTAAGGGCCCCTTCCCAGGGTTACGGGAGAAGACACTCAAGGGTTTGAAGGCGGAAGAGGGCTCTACGCCCCATCGGAAGATCAAGCAGCAGAACCATCTTCTAGGAGAAGGGAAACTCTGAATACAAACCTCCACTGCCTTGTGGCTACATCCATTATGGAAAAGGCTTCCGGAGTCAACCTCCAGGCAAAATCCGGAGCCGGAGTCCCGGAAGCAGTTCGTGACTATGTACAACCATGTTGTGGTGACTCCTGCAATGCACCTGGAACCAACCGTATCAGCTCTGCCGTTCCATTGGACTATTTCAGTGATGTGGAGAGGAGGGATCTGCTGCTTGGGTAAGTATGTCCTCCATATTAATCTTCCCAGGCCTCATGCTCTGGAGAGGACACTCCAGCTTTGACCTCTTCCCAGAGCACGACACCATCGTCTTTGGAGACTGAAGGATGCCAATGAATGAATGTTATTATTAGCCACGGTGGCACAGTGGTTAGAGTACTGTACTGCAATCTACTTCTGCTGACTGCAGCTGCCTGCAATTTGGCAGTTCGAATCTCACCAGCTCAAGGTCGACTCAGCCTTCCATCCTTCCGAGGTGGGTAAAATGAGGACCCAGATTGGGCACATAGGCTGATTCTGTAAACCACTTAGAGAGGCTGTAAAGCATTCTAAAGCGGTATATAAGTCTAAGCAGGGAACATACTACCACATGTGGTGCACATGCCCAGAAGCAAAGAAACCGGAGATATTTCTACTACTAGGTATATTAATAGGAAATTACAATTTAAAAAAACCCCAATATATAATGCTACATATAATAACAGGGGCCAGAATTATTGTTTACGGGCAAAATTGGAAAAAAATGAAAGTATACCTCCTGATGAATGGTGCAGTGGTGGGTTTCAAAAAATTTTTGAACCTACTCTGTGGGTGTGGCCTCCTTTGTGGGAATGGCTTGGCGGCCATGTGTTCTCTCTCTCTCTCTCTCTCTCTCTCTCTCTCTCTCTCTCTCTCTCTCTCTCTCTCTCTCTCTCTCCTTCCTTTTGTGTCTCTGTTCCTTTTCCTTTTTTTTTCATCTCTCTCTCACTTTTTCTTTCTTTTTTTCTTTTTTCTTTCTTTCTTTCTTCCTTCCTTTCTTTCTTTCTCTTTCTCTTTCTGTGTGAGTCTGTGTGTATGTGTGTGTCAGTGGTGGGTTTCAAAAAACTTTGGAACCTCTTCTGTAGGTGTGGCCTGCTTTCCGGGTCCACTGGTGGAACCTCTTCTAACCGGTTCGGTAGATTTGACGAACCGGTTCTACCGAACTGGTGCGAACTGGCAGGAACCCACCTCTGGAATGGTGATCAAGAAATTGTTAGCATTTGCCAAGATGGATAAGCTGACAATGGAAAGAAAAGATAGAGGAGAAACTTGTGATACAAAACAAAGAAAATTGTTCAATAGGAATCATTTTTTTAAAAAAAAAATAGTCTAAGTACTATTTCTATTGCTATTTATCTGACTGTCCCCCTTGATGTGGTCTTTCTTTCTGGTCATTTCCACCCTCCATTCCATCTCCTCTCTCAACGTTATCAAAATGATAGTAAGTCGCCTTTTTTCAGCGCTCTTGCCATGTCAAACGGATATTAAACCAACGGTTGTAAGTTGAGAATTGCCCGGAAGAGCAATTAAACCGAATAGACCTCACGTATCTGAAATTGGAGTCAAGTTTTTGGTTCCAAGCCATTTGTTCAATATAGCTTTGTCTTCCTTTCTTTCTTTCCCCTTTCTCCCTCTCTCCAATCTCTTGGGAATCATATCATTTGACCGGCTAATTCTACCATAACCTTCCTTGACAATCACAGTTGGTAAGTCTTTATCCCTCTTTTAACAATTAAAATATGGTATTGATACAAATAAGGTCTGGCAGCTGCTTCAAAAGGGTTTTAATTGAATGATTATTGTATTAAATAACTGTTTTTAATGGAGCATGAACTTTTCAAATCATGACTGGGGAGCTATTGAGGTTCGGGCGAATTTAGCAGGTATTAACAAGCCTTGAAAATTATAAAGTCATTATATGCATTATTATTTGAAATTTTACCCAGTAGGGTTTTTCCCCCCTTCTTTTTCTTTTTCCCCAAGCCAAGCAAATTGGATCCCACCAAGAATATAAGAACAGGGACTCTCCCAGGGATAAGTAGCTGCCAGTTTGATGCGTGAAAAACTTTTGATCTATTCTGGTTGTTTGATTGGTTGATTGAAATAACCTTCAGGTATTCAGATATTAAGGGGTTGGACTAGAAGACCTCCAAGGTCCCTTCCAGCTCTATAATGGTTGATTGATTGATTGATTGATTGAAATAATTTTCAGGTATTCAGATGTTAAGGGGTTGGACTAGAAGACCTCCAAGGTCTCTTCTAGCTCTATACTGGTTGGTTGGTTGATTGATTGATTGAAATAACCTTCAGGTATTCAGATATTAAGGGGTTGGACTAGAAGACCTCCAAGGTATCTTCTAGCTCTATACTGGTTGGTTGGTTGATTGATTGATTGAAATAACCTTCAGGTATACAGATATTAAGGGGTTGGACTAGAAGACCTCCAAGGTGGCTTCCAGCTCTATAATGGTTAATTGATTGATTGATTGATTGATTGAAATAACCTTCAGGTATTCAGATATTAAGGGGTTGGACTAGAAGACCTCCAAGGTGGCTTCCAGCTCTATACTGATTGATTGATTGATTGATTGAAATAGCCTTCAAGTATTCAGATATTAAGGGGTTGGATTAGAAGACTTCCAAGGTCCCTTCCAGTTCTATACTGGTTGATTGATTGACTGATTGAAATAACCTTCAGGTATTCAGATATTAAGGGGTTGGACTAGAAGACTTCCAAGGTCTCTTCCAGCTCTATACTGGTTGATTGATTGACTGACTGATTGAAATAATCTTCAGTATTCAGATATTAGGGTTGGACTGGAAGACCTCCAAGGTGCCTTCCAACTCTGTTGTTTGGGGAGGGGGTGTATTCTAGCTGTTTCTTGTAGAATGGTGGTCAGAAGATCTTCTACCCAAAGACACATCAAAAGACTATTTGAAAAATAGAATAGAATAGAACAGAATAGAGTTGGAAGGGACCCACAGGTCTTCTAGTCCTGTGATGGAGAATCTATGGCACGTATGCGGAAGTGGCACGCAAAGCCATCTCTCCGGGCATGGGAGCCATCACCCATTGCTCTTCCAGGTTCTGGCATACTGGCCAGCTGGTTTCCATGTGTGTGGGAGTGGCGGAAACTGGAAGAGCAGCTCCCAGTGCGCAATCTTGCCGGCGCATGAATGGGCACTGGGCGGCTGCTCTTCCTGTTTCCGGTGCATGCATGCGCTGGTCATTATGCAAGCATGCATGCCAGAAATGGGAAGACCAGGTTGCCGGTGCACATGCATACACTGGGAAGCAGAAGAGCAGGCGCCCAGTGTGCATGAATGCACTGGGAGGATTGTGCACTGTGCAATCGTCCGGTTTCCGGCACACGCATGCACATGAGCTCCCGTTTTGGCACTTGGTGCCGAAAAGGTTAGCCAACATTGTTCTAGTCCAACACCCTGCTTAGGCAGGAAACTCTACACCTCTTCACACAAATGGTTATCCAACATCTTCTTAAAGACTTCCAGTGTTGGGGAATTCTAGACGCAAGTTGTTCCACTGGTTCATTGTTTTCATTGTCAGGAAATTTCTCCTTAGTTCTAAGTTGCTTCTCTCCTGGATTAGTTTCCACCCATTGCTTCTTGTCCTGCCCTCAGGTGCTTTGGAGAATAGCTTGACTCCCCCTTCTTTGGGGCAGCCCCTGAGAGATTGGAAGACTGCAAGAGCTTTTGGTAGCAATTCCTATTTTAAGGCATGCTATGTTGAAGAGTCATCCAACCCAACTCAAGTTCCAACACAGGATCCTTCTCTAGATTGGCAGGACTCGCCTGCTAGGTTGCGTTGAGGACATCTGAAGCTCAGCATAGTAACGGAGGGCTATTTTAGTCATGAGATGGAGCTCACTCAGAACTTTAGGGCGGTGTCTCTCTTACAAAGGATCCCACCATGTGAAGTTCTCCAGGTGGCTTGGTGTCTAATTGTGATTGTGGATATAGGAACATCAACCAAGACACCTGGGAGGGCTCCGGATCGAGGACGCTGCCCTAACAAGCTTTTGATATTCGAAGGTCTGCAGGTCGTGTTAAGGAGAGGCTGCTTCCCTCAAAGTCAAATCGATGTTTAGCACGCCGCAATCCCTACATGGGGAGAAACCTGGACATCATTGTAATTAGTCTATATTGCCCCAGGCGCGATGGGAATTGCCAGTCCATATGCCACACTGATTCCTACCTTCTGGAAGGGCATCTGTCACGTTGGTGGTCCCAGAAGAAGACATTAACCAGGGCAAGGTTCTTATTTCTCAAATAGCTGCCTTCTTTCCAAGGCCAGAAGTGGAGATGGGATTTTAGGAGAAGAGTGCTAACCCTGCTTTATTTCCCCCTCCCCGATACGTGGGGTGGATTTTCACTCTCAAAATCACGTAATATTCAGTTTGCCTTATGCCATCTTCAAGCAGACTGCTCCGGAGGCCTTTCTTATCCCCGTCTGTGGGTTGTCCTTGGAGAAATTCTCATTTTAATTAGTCTTCTCGAGCTGGTTGTCACCCTGCCACAATATAGCCCATTGGTTTATTACCTCCATTAAGGCTCCAATAACTTAACAAACAGATCAATAAACCATTATTACTTCCAGTCTTTCAAAAAAAAAAAAAAAGGAGAAACGGGTGGGGAGGGGTTACTGGTTACTGCCCTCCTCCTTCAGTCAAACTCAACCCAGCCCTGGTGAAATTTACAACTTCTCGTCATCGCGGAAGATGTGGTTGGGACGATTCATTAAAAGAATCCGCACTGCTGAAATAGCTCTTCCCTTTATGGGCAGAGAAGGATAAACGGAAGTTGTGCCAGCTAGGAAAGCAGAAAGTAATCTGGGCTGAAAGTAGAAAGTAATCTGGGTGCCTATGGAGGTTCTCTGTCATCCAGGTCATGGTTGTCCCAAAAGTGCTTTTTCAAAAGGCAACTGGACTTTGTTTTTCCCTTGAAAGCGTTTCTCTTCTCATCCAAGAAGCTTCTTCTGAGCTATGTGTGGACAGACTGCCATGAACTAGTTTGGGGAAACTAAAGTAAGGGCTGTGCCTTCTCAAGATGCTGCTTCAAGGTCACCCAACTGGAAGGAGGAGGGAGCTACATACCAAACTATGCTTGGACTGACCGTTATGGAAACATTCAGCCTGAACCTGATTGATGATATGGGGTTGGGCAATGACATATAGTTAAAGGAGGGAACTTAGGAATTTTGGTGTGCGATTCTCAGATCCGGTTTTGCAATTCTGCAATATACTTGATCTCTAATAAACTAAAACTTTCTCAACAAATGGAGCCAAAGATTGTTTCTAGTTAGAGTTTAAATCTCAATCTCTCTCTCTCTCTCTCTCTCTCTCCCCCTCCCTCTCTCCCTCCCTCTTTCTCTCTCTCTCTCTCCCTCTCTCTCTCTCTCTCTGTGTTCAGCTTCCATATTTCCAAAATCTGTCTTCTTGGATTCATCAGCAGAACAACTTGCCTCCAGAAATTGTGAATACTCCAACACTGGAAGTTTTAAAGAAGATGTTGGAGAACCCTTTGTCTGAAGTGGTGTAGAGTTTCCTGCCTGAGCAGGGGTTTGGACTAGAAGACCTCCAAGGTCCCTTCCAACTCTTGTTATTCTATTCTATTTACTTCTTCTCCGTGCTGGCAGATGCGGAAGGCTTCAAGTTAATTCCTTAAGGTACATTTTAGGTTCTGTGTCAGATTAATCAGTTTCCTTTTTACAATTTCTGGAAGCTTCTCTCGAGTGTTGTCGTTGGTGGAGAATTAAGAGGTTTCGCTGCAAAAGAGCAGCATGGCACCTAAGGGAGGAAATTGATTGACTGGAAGAGAAAGTTGGGCTCCTGAAGGAATCCCTCCTTTAACTACAAAGAGAGTTGTTGGGAAATGCAACAATTTGGCACCGTAAAGGGAAAAGGGTGGCAGCGGTGGGGGAGAATGAACTGGCAAACAAGCAATTCCAGGCGAGCTCAGAAGAGAAAAGAACTGCCTTTTAATTATATGATCTCTTTTCTTTTTCTTTTTTTCTCTTTGGTTTCCTGGATGAATTTATTTCTGACAGTTCCGTAAGATGACAAGGGAGTGCATTTTATATGCATAAAGGAAAAGAGAGAGAGAGAGAAGAAGAAGACGCTTACCCATTATTCAATCTTAACTGTTAAGGCGTAAGGATTGGAAATGATTTTTTAATACAGTTTTAAAATTTTATGTTTATTGTCAGGACGTTAAAAAAAAAATAAAAAAAACCGAAACCTCCTAGCAATTACCAAATCGCAACGCTCCTAAATCAGTTTTCTTCCTCCCTCCCTTTCTCTTTTTTCCCCCCCTCCCCAAACCACCACCCTCCTGACAGGAATAACAATAAAATAGGTTTGTTTGTTTTATTCCACAATCTTTTACTGTGCAGATTGATGAGGCTTTAAGTGACTGTTTAGGGATTTTACAAGGGGGGGAAATCAAGTAACTTTGATGTCAATGAATCATTTGTCGCTCAGCGTGAATAATTGGTTGCAACTGCGCCTTCCACTAGTCCTTTTCAAAGGAGCCTACAGCGGGGCTTAAAAGTTGGTGAATCTTCTTTTATGCATTTGCAATATTTCTGCATAAATAGGACTGAAAATGTGATCTGTTTGTGCTGAAGTGTTCTGCAAGGAGGGAACTAGGTAATATTCCTCCAGGCAGTAGCATGGAGCAGAAGGACCGGAGAACTGGGGGCAGAGTCAAGAGAGCCATCAGCTTAGAATCGTTGCGTTTCCACAAATGTTCTAAATCCAACCGCTCTTGAATTCCCTTGTCTCTTTTCTTCTGGCAATTTAGTGCGGTCCATCCTTTACTCCGCAGTAAAGGCATGAACTACACATCACTTTGAGCTCTCAGCACCGATCAGAGCCCTTGCTCTCTAAACCCCACATTCATACAATAAAAACACCAAAACCAGGTTCTCCCACTTACCTGTTCTGCTGTTGCTTGACAGCAAGTCCGACAAACCTTGGCAGCAATCCAGCCTGCCAAGTTAGTTTCTCTTTAGTCAAAGCGTTGACTTCTGCAAGAAGGGCGTGGCACAAGCAGTCTTTTTTTATAGTCTGGAGAGGAGCCTAATGACCATCAGCTGACCGTAATTACCTCCTGTAATTACGTAATTGTTCTTGACGCTGAATAGCTCTTCGATGGCGTGCATCCCGGAACAACTCACTGTTGGTTTCTGGATCACTCTCCCTTGTCTCCTCCCCACTGATCCAAGGCTCAGGCACCACCTGGTGGCCAACCAGTCTCTCTGCGCCCTGCTCGGAGTCAGAACCCTGTCCAGGGTCCTCCACATCCTCCAGGGCCGACTCATAGGGCCCCTCACTGTCGGAGTCTGGTGGCAGTTCCAACAGCTCCTGCTGGGCCACAACACTTATCTATATGTTTAGCTATCGAAGAGAAGGATTAGAGGGGACATGATCTCCCAATACTTGAGGGGTTGTCACAGAAGAGAAGGGACCGACTTCTCCAAAGCACCAGAGGGCAGGACAAGAATGTTATCACCCAAGCTTCCCAAGAGCATGAAGCAAACTCCTCTCATCATCCTGGTTGCTCTTCTCTGCACTCTTTCCAGAGTCTCAATATCCTTTACAGATCAACAGATTAACAGAGTTTGAAGGGACCTTGTAGGTCATCGAGTCCAACCCCACACCCAAACAGGAGACCCATTCCTGATAGATGGCAGCCCAGTCTCTTCTTGAAAGCGTCTAGGAATGAAGCTCCCATGAAGTCCCCGCAAAAATCCCTTTTATTGATTGACTGTGAATTCTGCTCATTCACATCCAGCAAAGTCTTTCAAGGGAGGATGTACAGTCACAGACCTTCTCTGGCTTGGAGTGCTGCCAGGCCGATCTCTGCAAAACCTGGCAAGGAGTCTCGGAGAGTCACAAACCAACGAAGCGAACTAATGGTCTCCTGCAAACTCCACTCCCCTTTCGCTCCTCTTTTATTCCCTCTGGGAGGGGCCATTCACCGTCCACCTGTGGCCTTACTCCCAAGTCGACCCGTTCTTTAGCTGTTCCCTTCGTCTGGCCACTCTGCACATGCGCACACTGGGAACAGGCTCAACAGCAGTGTTCAAATACTTGAGGGGCTGCTCAGAGAGGAGAGGGTCAAGCTATTTTCCAAAGCACCCGAAGGCCGGAAAGAGGAAGAATGGATGGAAACTGATCAAGGTGAGATCCAACCTAGAACTAACCCTTGATTTGGAGGCCTGGCAGAGGATGTGAGAAAGGAGCACAGCTTCTTTGGAGACAGCTCCTGTCCATTCAGACATGTGTTAGGCAAGGAGAGCATCAGGCCTTAACGCTGGAGGTGCAATTTATTTCCGCTACCAAATGGATGGGTGATATTTCATGACAAAAGAGAGCCTGGAGTGGCTATGAAGGTCAGCCCATGAGAGAGAGAGAGAGAGAGAGGGAGGGAGAGAGAGAGAGAGAAAGAGAGAGAGAAATAAATCGTATTGGATTACAGCTTCCCATTATGGGAGCTATTTATAGCTTGCCTCTTTGAAAACTCTCTTGGAATTTGGTTGGGGGAGTGGGCTTGGTGGGGTGGGTGGTGGGTGGAGAGAACAACTCTCTCTTTGGCTTCTCAATTTAAAAAAAAATTCCAGCTCCAAAGTCCCTTGGGAAGAACTGACCCACCCTGGGATGGAGGCATTTATAAGCAAGTTGCATTGGCAAGGAAGTTAAAAACCCAGCCAGATAGTCACCAGTGGAAGAAGGAGCCTGAATCTAGAGGTGCTTTCACCTCATCAAAGTGGGCAGTATTTCATTTGGGGGAGCCTGGTTTGTCAGTGGACAAACTGGGGGGGAAAAGCCCATTTGGTGACAGAATGTTGTATTTAAAGATGCCTTGTTTCCAAAATACCTTTGCCTTATCTCAAAACGGCCGGCCCCCAGTGACAAACCTTAAACTGATCAATATTAAAAGCAAGAAGACACAGTGAATAAAAGGGGCGCTTGAATTAATTGATCGCACCCTGGCAATCCTGCTAAAAGCCTGGGCAAAAATTACTGCATTGACCTTGTGTCAAAAATATAAAAATAAAAAATAAAAATGCCATCAGAGAGTTCAACAAAATAACTTCCCCAAATGAATGTCTCGGTGGCTTCTCCATCCTTGCGTCAGGGGTCAAAGAATGGAATGGTGAAGATGCAGACAGGGTGAGGAACCTCTTGACAGAAGAAAGCCAATACTAGGAAGGGAGGGGGAGGGAGGAAGATGGAAAGAAGAAAGATGGGAGGGAGGGGGGGAAGAAAGAAAGAAAGAGGGGGATTGAGGGAGAGATAGAAAGAAAAAGGAAGGATGGAAAGAAAGAAAAAGAAAGGAAGGAAAGGTGGGAGGGAAGGAGAGAAAGAAAGGAAGGAAGGAAGGAAGGGGGGATTGAAGGAGAGATACAAAGAAAAAGGAAGGAAAGAAAGAAAAAGAAAAGAAGGGAGGGAGGGAGAGAAAGGAAGGAAGAAGGGGATTGAGGAAGAGATAGAAAGAAAAAGGAAGGAAGGAAAAGAGAGAGGAGGGAGAGAAATGAAGGAAGAAGGAAGGAAGGAAGGAAGAGGGGGAGGGAGGGAAAGAAAGAAAAGAAGGAAGATGGAAGGAAGGAATATGGGAGGAAGAAAGAAAGAAAGAAAGGGGGAGGGAGGGAGGGAAAGAAAGAAAGAAAAAGGAAGGAAGGGGGAAGGAAGGAAGGAGGGGCGGGAGAGGAAGGAAGGAAAGGGGGAGGGAAGGGGAGGGGAGGAAGAAAGAAAGAAAGAAAGAAAGAAAGAAAGAAAGAAAGAAAGAAAGAAAGAAAGAAAGAAAGAAAGGAGAGGAGTGGGGAGGGAGAGAAAGAAAGGAAGGAAGGAAGATGGGAGGCAGGAAGGAAGGAAGGAAAAGCTAAGCTCCAGATGAAATAGGTTTTTCTAGGTTCTGGGCATCAACACCCAGAATTTAAGACTTGTGGACCTCAGCTCCCAGAATTCCCCAGCCAAGCGGAGTAATTCTGGGATTTGAAGTCCACAAGTCTCCAAGTTGCCAAGTTGGGAGACCCCTGCCTTATACCACTAGTTTATAAGATCTTTATCCCTCCCCCCCCCATTTTCCTCCAACTCTTTGCTTGGTTTCACAGGCATTCCTCCTCCTGCCCCCCACCCCAACCATTTTACGCAGCATTTGTTGACCTCCCTTGGAGGCTTCTTCAGAGCTCCACAACTGGCATAAAAGTCATCTCAAATGGACCACTAAAAAAAAACCACACACCCACACTTTTGGCTGGATGAGCATGAATCGCCGTAGGACGCCCGTTGGGTTCTTCCCGCCATCTTTTTTTTTGGCGTGCTGACGTTTTTCAGGGTTGAAAATTCGAACAGGCCTGTGCCCTTGTGTGATTGTGTGTGTGTGTGTGTTTGTGTGTGTGAGGTCGTAAGAGAAACACAACTGCAGGTACAGCTGGCTGCCTTTGTGGGTGTTAATTGGCCTGCACGGAGGGACTGATTTGTGAAACGCATTCAGCTTGCCCTGAAGGACAACATCGTACAAATCATATTATTGTAGGCAGAGAAATTGGTAACACTTGGCATTATGGCTCCCTTCATAAATACCCTATTATTTATGAAATTAAATTAAATGGCACTTGATAGCAATCTGTTTTCTCTCCCACCCCCACCCCCCACCCTCCCACTTCCATGCCGGAGTGCTGTTTTTAAATGCTACCTCTACCGTTGTAAAATCCATCTATTAGATCCTAGGAGTCTATCAAGTCGTGGAAGAATTTATTGTCCGTGTATTTTATAACATACCGTGTGTTAACACTGGGAAACAAATAGGCAATTCCCAAGATAATAAAACACAGCCTCCTTTTTTATTATTATTATTGTGTAGTACTTTGCAACAAGTTATTATTGGCTTCGGACGGTTTGCCTAGCCATGGTTCAAAGTTGTGACTGTCTTAGAAAAAAGTGATTTGCGGTTCCTATTCTCGAACCTGCGCGCGCACGGGGACACACACACACACACACACACACACACACACACAAGGTTGCACAATAGCAGTTTGGGCACCGGGTAACTGGCTCACATCTTACAACTGGTTGCAGCCTCCTGCGATCACTTGATGGTGATTGGCAAACCAGTTGCAAGCGAGCGATGCCAGTTGATTGGCTTAACTGCAGTAAGGTAAAGGGAAAGGTTCCCCTCGCACATCTGTGCTAGTCGTTCCCGACTCTAGGGGGCGGTGCTCATCTCTGTTTCAAAGCTGGAGAGCCAGCGCTGTCCGAAGACATCTCCGTGGTCATGTGGCCGGCATGACTCAAAACCGAAGGTGCACGGAACGCTGTTCCCTTCCCACCAAAGGTGGTGCCTATTTTTCTACTTGCATTTTTTACCTGCTTCCGAACTGCTAGGTTGACAGAAGCTGGGACAAGTCATGGGAGCTCACTCCATTACGCGGCACTGGGGATTCGAACCGCCAAACTGCCGACCTTTCTGATCGACAAGCCCCTGAGCCACAGTAAACATGATTGCAGAATTGGATCCGGTCACACGATGACTCGAAGGCAGAATTTATGGAGTAAGGACCAATCCCTCATTTTGGCAGTTTAAGGTTTGGCCTGGACATGAAGTAAATAAATTACTTGCTGAATGACTGCATGGTTTAACGACTGAAGGTCCGGTCTCAATTGTGTTCCTAAATTGAGAAATACCAGGATTAAATGTCCCTGGACCTCTTGCGGTTTGTATGGAGGGATGGAAATGAAAGGATGGGGCCCTTCAATCAGCTGGGTTTGCACCCGGGGTCAAAACCCAGAAAATGAATCTCTGATTCATTGATTTGCTACCTTTTTCCTGTTCTGACTTCCCAAGAGCATGAAGGCAACTCCTGGTCCCGACAAAAACCCCTTTTATTAATTTGCTGTGAATTCTGCTCATTCACATCCAGCAAAGTCTTTCGAGGGAGGATTTACAGTCACAGACCTTCTCTGGCTTGGAGAGCTGCCAGGCCGAGATCTGCAGAACTTGGCAAGGAGTCTCGGAGCGTCACAAACCAATTAAGCGAACTAATGGTCTCCTGCAAACTCCACTCCCCTTTCTCCCCTCTTTTATTCCCTCTGGGAGGGGCCATTCACCGTTCACCTGTGGCCTTCCTCCCAAGTCGACTCCTGTTCTTTAGCTGGTCCCTTCGTCTGGCCACTCTGTGTATGCGCACACTGGGAACAGGCTCCAGCTGTTCTTCTGCCTCACTGCTCTCTAGCTCCAAAGGCAGCTGAGAACTGCCAGATGACCTTGGCCCCCTCTCTGCCTCCGACACAGAGCCCTCATCAGAGCCTTCCCCAGACTCCAGCACTGGCCCATCTTCCTCCCCAACCTCCTCACTGTCCGAATCTGCCACCAGCTCCACTGTCTGCTGGTGGGCCACAACATTTTCATTTTAACAGATCCTTATCATTTTGGCCAAATGTGATTGGCTGTGTATCCTTTGGGTTCCACCATGGGCTGCATCTCGACCACCTTTGCTCCCCTTGATGATTATGGAGATCTCAGCAGGTGGCAGAATCTGGGCTCAGTTGTCTCGGCTGGAAAGCCGGCTCAGCATCCCTCCAGGGAGACCCCCAGTGTGTCTCTGTGAGTCCTATCAGGAAGAAAAGAGGCAAAAGCACTTCCAAACGGTTGCAAACAAACAAGCCGACCTCCCCGCGGGTATCAATGAATCACCCAGGAGTCCAACTCCAGTCAGAGAAGATTTTACTTTAGGACTACCCAGAGGCAGGACATGCCTACTATACATCTTTCAACTGCTCTAGGCATCTTTACTGGAGTGTAAATATCTCTCGAACATCCCTCCTTTAAATTGGATTCCCTTGTGCTCCATCGCCTGCAGCAAAAGTCATTAATGGTTGCCATTTGGGACATAAGCAAAGGAGGTTCTCACTGTCAACTGTACAGAGATTTTCAGGCCTTTCAAGGACAGCTGATAGCCCTGTGATCTCTTCTCTTCTCTTCTCTTTCTCTCTCCTCTCCTCTCCCTTTCCCTCCCTTCCTCTCCCCTCTTCTTGAGTCAATGCAACCAAGCCATTGTAATTCTTGATCTTCTTTTCTCCTTTCATTGACTTCTTCTGTTGCTCTTCCTTTTCCCTTCCCTTCTCTTAATTTCTCTTCTCTTCTGTTCTCTCTTCTCTCCCTTTCCTTCCCCTCCTCTCCCCTCTTTTCAAACCAATGCAACAAAGCCATTCTCAGTCTCATTCTTGATCTTCTCTTTTCATTGACTTCTTCCATTGTTCTTCTCTTCCCATTTCATTGTCTTCTTCTGTTGCTCTTCCTTTTCCTTTCCCTTCTCTTGTCTTCTCTTCTGTTCTCTCTTCTCTCCCTTTCCCTCCCCTCCCCTCTTCTCAAGTCAATCAACCAAGCCATTCTCATTCTTGACCTTCTTTTCTCTTTTCATTGACTTCTTCCATTGTTCTCTTTTCATTGTTTGTTGCCCTTCCTTTTCCCTCCCCTCCTCTCCCCTCTTCTCAAGACAATGCAACCAAGCCATTCTCATTCTTGGCCTTCTTTTCTCTCTTCATTGACTTCTTCCATTGTTGTTTCTCCTCTTCTCTTTTCATTGTCTTCTTCTGTTGCCCTTCCCTTCCTTTTTCCTTCCCTTCCTTTCCCTTCTCTTCTTCTCTTTTTTCCTCTCTTCCCTTCTCTTCCTTAGGGGAGCAATCCTCCTAGACATTGTTCTTCCCTGCTGTCCATGCATACAACCCATCCTTCCCACCATCCATCTCTCCTGCGTCAATCGTTCAACTGCTCTTCTGAGAGATGTTTGCCCACCAGGTGCCTTACAAGTCAGGCACGCGCAGCTCTTAAAACTTTTTCCAAAGTTCCACGTCGCTCGCATCTACTTCTGCATCTCTGTCCGTAGGGGGGATATATATATATATATATTTCCTGGAGCTTTCAGTAAGACGCTCAAATTGCCCATCAGAAAAGATAATGCATCTTTATGCCGCTACAATGACTTCTAAATTTTTCACTGAATGTCAGCAAAGTGGGGAGGGGGAGGGGAGGGAGGGAGAGAAGAGGTGGAAGGGACACTCCATTGGTTGTGTTATAGTCACTCCAAGATGGCTTCCCCCCCTCCTTTCCCACCAATTCCATAAAGTGTCTGCCGTGGATTTGAGCGGTCGGAAATCCAGCAGTGATAAATAGCTATTTCTAAGTAAATTTCATGCAATTGCCCTTTGGTTAAAGTCTCTCTTCTCAGCACTTTTCCCGCGCCCGCCACACGGCTAATAACACTCAAGAGCGAATTCTCTGCAGTGTGACAACTGATTGCACTTTGAAGCAGTAAATGGCTTATTTCATAATTGGTATAATTTTTCACAAGTACCTGAATGTCATATCTGGAAAGAATAAGCAACCTGGACTTAATACAGGAGCTTTTTCAATCCGCCAACAAAAATCAATAATGTATTAAATCCCCCCTCAAACTGATTAAAATAATGGCGGCCTTGATGATGCTTTGGCAAACCGTCCTCTAAAGAGGGGGCTGAGTGGGTGGGAAAATTTATGGCCGAAAGGTTGAAATGTGGGGTGAATAGGGCCAGCTTGAGAATGGGCATTTGTTTTCCTAATTAAACTTTTGTCAAAATTCTCTCATCTCCTTTTTTTTAATCCCCTATTTACTCAGGACGGGGGGGGGGGGGGAAGACCGCTACATTTTTAATTTGAAAAATATTATTATTGTCGTTCATTTCGCAGTCGGCCAGATGTTCAGACTGGATGTGTCATTTTCGTCCACCTGTCGAGTCCTTCCCCAAGGACCTGTGATAGACAGGTGGGGATGTTTGATAGCGTTCAAGGTCTTGTCAAGGGACGTGGTGGCTCAGGGGCTAAGACGCTGAGCTTGTCGGTCAAAAAGGTCGGCAATTCGGCGGTTCGAATCCCTAGCGCCGCATAATGGAGTAAGCCCCCGTTCCTTGTCCCAACTTCTGCCAACCTAACAGTTCGAAAGCATGTAAAAAATGAGAGTAGAAAAATAGGAACCACCTTTGGTGGGAAGGTAACAGTGTTCTGTGCGCCTTCGGTGTTGAGTCATGCCAGTCACATGACCACGGAGACGTCTTTGGACAGCGCTGGCTCTTCGGCTTTGAAACGGAGATGAGCAGCGCCCCCTAGAGTTGGGAATGACTAGCACACATGTGCAAGGGGAACGTTTACCTTTACCTTTACCTAAGTTCTCGTCACAGGATGTCAGCTGTTCCAAGTCAAACTGCCTTTTGCAATTGACCAATGGGATTTTTTCAATTCCATGGTGTCCAAGTATTATTATTATGGTTACTCAGCCAGATGTTTCGGTAAATCAGCCAGATGTTCAGACTGGATTGGGCAGTTTTTGTCTACCTAGTAAGGCCTTTCCAAGCACCTGGGATAGGCAAATGTTGTTCTTTGATGGTGTTCAATGTATCGGAAGAGGATGTAAATTGTTCCAAGCAAAGCTGCCTTTTGCAATTGACTGATGGGGAGTTTGTCAATGCCAATGATGTTGAAGTCGTTCTCCAGTTGCTTGGGATTATTGTTAACGTTAGTCGCACAGATGTTTAGACCAGGATTTGGGATTTTGGGCCACCGATTGAGCCTTTCCCAAGATTCTGAGATAGGCAGATGTTGATGTTTGATGGTGTTAGAGGCATCGTCACAGAATGTAGGCTGTTTGGTAAAAGTGCCATTTGCAATTGACTAATGGTGAGATTGTCAATGCCATTTCAAGGGATACTCCAGTTCTTTTGAGATGGCACCCAAGGCGCTTATGCTTCTTGGTGCTATCTTTCCTTTCTTTTGTCACAGTCTTTCTACTTCTCTTTGCAGGCCTTTGCATTTTGTTATCTTGTCAAAGCCTTTCTTTTCTCTTCTGCTTTTCTCCAGATGCTCCCATGTATTATTATTTTGCTCAAACCAGAAATGAGAGGAGAAAATTATGCCAACAGGCAATAAATATGATCTCGGTTACAAAAATGGTAGGATTGCCCTGTTGTTTAACGGGGAAAGTCACACGGAATGGATGGGGAAAGGATAATTGTCATGTTGGTGATGTCTAGCAGGGGGTCTTCCACCCCCAAAAGATGTTCACAGTCAATTATTTGGACGGAAGGTGGGTCTCTTGGTCTATCTAATTCTCTTTAAAGGCGAGAGGTTTCCATGGAAATGATTTCACCAGGCAATATTTCTGCCTTTAGGCATCTCCGACAAAGTTTAATTAATGCCAGGAATAATATCTATAAAAATATCATTGTCCAGGCAGCAAAAGGAGGGGACAAGGGAGGGTGAAAAAGTTGGAAGGGAGGGAATGAATGCTAAGAGAAGGGAATATTTGTAGCTCAGGGCTGAACAAGGGACTCTTGGTGCTCTCTGAATTTCGTAGTTTTCTCACAGATGTTTTGTGACCCAGCTAAATAACATCAGTGCTTGAGGGGAGTGGAGGTGTGGGGGGAGGAGGAGGAGGAGGAGGACAGTAGGGTCCTTGCTGCTCTCTGAGCTTGGTGGTTTTCTGCCAGATGTTATTCTGACCGAGGCTTCCCAAGAGCCTGAAGCAATCTCCTTGTCCCAACAAAAAACCTTTATATTAATTTGCTGTGAATTAATTTGCTCATTCACCTCCAGCAAAGTCTTTCGAGGGAGGATTTACGGTCACAGACCTTATCTGGCTTGGAGAGCTGCCAGGCCGATCTCTGCAGAACTTGGCAAGGAGTCTTGGAGAGTCACGAACCAATGAAACGAACTAATGGTCTCCTGCAAACTCCACTCCCCTTTTGCTCCTCTTTTATTCCCTCTGGGAGGGGCCGTTCACTGTCCACCTGTGGCCTTACTCCCAAGTCGGCCCCTGTTCTTTAACTGTTCCCTTCGTCTGGCCACTCTGCGCATGCACACACTGGGAACAGGCTCCAGCTGTTCCTCTGCCTCACTGATGTCTCACATGATAGCAAAAAGAGTGCTATTGTGTAATGTTTGTTAGACTAGAGACATAAGGAACTCTAAGCTCCTTATTTGTAAAATTCTCTTCTATTTGGAAACCGTGCTGAGGAAAATCACATTTTTCTGGCCTTCTAGACAATTGCAAAAATCTCACTTGATATCAGCTCTTGCTTTTTGAATCCAAGCAGAAATAAAGCTGGCATTTTCTATCGTTCCTATCGCTCAATCTAAGCCGCCCCCTCCTGCCACCCCGCAAACGTGGGCATTACTCATGTTTGTGTCTATAGTTTTAGACTCATTTCCTATTTTCCAGTTGAAATGCTTCTGCCAGGAGCTCTCCGCGCCAAATATTAAAACGATTTAGGGAGCAGACAATCCAATTTCTTTCTTTGAAGACAGCAAATTGGATATCTGCAAGAGGCAAGCAAATTTTATTATCAACACATAGTTTGCTACTTAACTAGCCTTAAGAATCACCAGGGGTTCATAAAGTTTAATTAAGAGAACTTAGGAGAACGGTGGGGATTTCTCCCCCTTCTAACTTTACCAATGGTGAGATTAGGGGTCTCGAAACCTTTGCCCAAATTTTAAGCCAAGTCTGCCGTTCTATTTTTCCTTTATGTCACTGAGATAAAGATGTGGAGACTCTAGAAAGAGTGCAGAGAACAGCAACAAAGAGGATTAGAGGATTGGAGGCTAAAACATAGGAAGAACCGGTTGCAGGAACTGGATAGGTGTAGTTTGATGAAAAGAAGAACTAGGGGAGACATGATAGCAGTCTTCCAATATCTCAGAGGTTGCCACAAAGAAGAGGGAGTCAAACTATTTTCCAAGGTACCTGAGGGTAGAACAAGAAGCAACAGATGGAAACTTATCAAAGAGAGAAGCAACTTAGAACTGAGGAGAAATTTCCTGACAGTGAGAACAATTAATCAGTGGAACAACTTGCCTCCAGAAGTTGTGAAAGCTCCAACACTGGAAGTTTTTAAGAAGATATTGGATAAACATTTATCTGAAGTGGTGTAGGGTTTCCTGCCTAAGCAGGGGGTTGGACTAGAAGACCAACAAGGTCCCTTCCAACTCCTATTCTGTTCTATTCTGTATTTCTATTCTATTCTGTATTTCTATTCTATTTTGTATTTCTATTCTATTTCGTATTTCTATTCTATTTCGTATTTCTATTCTATTCTGTATTTCTATTCTATTCTGTATTTCTATTCTAATTCTATTCTATTCTGTATTTCTATTCTATTCTATTTTATATTTCTATTCTATTCTTTATTCTATTCTATACTATTCTATTCTGTATTTCTATTCTATTCTCTATTTCTATTCTATTCTGTATTTCTATTCTATTCTATTCTATATTTCTATTCTATTCTATTCTGTATTTCTTTTCTGTATTTCTATTCTGTATTTCTATTCTGTATTTCTATTCTGTATTTCTATTCTGTATTTCTATTCTGTATTTCTATTCTAATTCTATTCTATTCTATTCTGTATTTCTATTCTATTTTGTATTTCTGTTCTATTCTGTATTTCTATTCTATTCTGTATTTCTATTCTATTTTGCATTTCTATTCTATTCTGTATTTCTATTCTGTATTTCTATTCTATTCTATTCTGTATTTCTATTCTATTTTGTATTTCTATTCTATTTCGTATTTCTATTCTATTTCGTATTTCTATTCTATTCTGTATTTCTATTCTATTCTGTATTTCTATTCTAATTCTATTCTATTCTGTATTTCTATTCTATTCTATTTTATATTTCTATTCTATTCTTTATTCTATTCTATACTATTCTATTCTGTATTTCTATTCTATTCTCTATTTCTATTCTATTCTGTATTTCTATTCTATTCTATTCTATATTTCTATTCTATTCTATTCTGTATTTCTTTTCTGTATTTCTATTCTGTATTTCTATTCTGTATTTCTATTCTGTATTTCTATTCTGTATTTCTATTCTAATTCTATTCTATTCTATTCTGTATTTCTATTCTATTTTGTATTTCTGTTCTATTCTGTATTTCTATTCTATTCTGTATTTCTATTCTATTTTGCATTTCTATTCTATTCTGTATTTCTATTCTGTATTTCTATTCTATTCTATTCTGTATTTCTATTCTAATTCTAATTCTATTCTATTCTATTCTATTCTATTCTATTCTGTATTTCTATTTCTATAGAGTCAGACCAGGACTCTGCCTCCTGCTTTTGGGGGAAGCCTAGGTCAGACCAACTACAAAGTCCCTGTTGCAAAAGTGGAGGTAAGAGTGTCTTGAATCCAAGCAGCTAACTGGTGAAACGAAAGATTTGGTGAAACAATGAAAATCAGTGGCCTGGAATCCCCCCCCCCAAAAAAAGATGGAGGAAGACTCGTTGCTTGGGGGCAGGAGAAAAAATATATATGAAAGGGCAGGTCGGAAACAGAATTCCTACTGCAGTTTTGAGCGTCGCTATAAATTAAATATAAATCTCTTTTGCTCCTTGTAGCGTAATGGGCGTGAAGGGGACCCCAGAGAGACTCAAAGGCGATGTAACATTTCCTCGCAGTGGAGAAGTCGGTGGAAAAATCTCCCTTATCGCCTCCTCGCATCCTCTCTCAAGCTGCCAATGATGGCTTGCCCCACTGATTCGCTTAATAAGCCAGGACCGAGATGCCGAATGTGTGTCGGGTGTCATCGACAATGGATGGCCTAGGAGTCATTTTCTTGCTTTTTATGGCGGTGACATTATTTTTAAATTGCCCCTCACAGCCCTTATAAATGGCCTCGTCCCCATCAGCTGAGACGAGAGGAGGACCGCTTTCCCTTCCAGGCAGAGGGGACAAAACGCAGGCCGTGCCATCTTATCTCTTGCTCATACTTTGTTGTTGTTGTTGTTAGAGATTTTTGTGTTGTGTCTAGAAGAAAATCAATGGTGGGGTTTGAGAGGGGAGACCAAACCAGAGGTGGATTCCTACCGGTTGATTTTAGGTTTTGCAGGCGCAAAAGCATTCTCATTGCACAAATTTAATCTTTTTTTTCTTTTTTTAATGTTTTGCCCACGCACAGACCTATTTTTGTGCAAATGCGCACATGTGCACCAAACCGAAATGCCGGGACCAACCCACCCCTGGACCAAACCTATTCTGCTAAATGCAGCCCTCAACTCCTTTGTCCTCCTCCCCAGCTTCCTGGGTGCTGAGACAAGGGGACCTGAATTTCTTCAGGGAGATTCTTAATAGATTAAGAGACTTTCAAGGGAGGATTTATGGTCACAGACCTTATCTGGCTTGGAGAGCTGCCAGGCTGATATCTGCAAAGCTTGGCCAGGAGTCTCGGAGAGACACAAACCAATGAAGCAAACTAAGAGTCTCCTGCAAACTCCACTCCCCTTTCGCTCCTCTTTTATTCCCTCTGTGAGGGGCCATTCACCGTCCACCTGTGGCCTTACTCCCAAGTCAACCCCTGTTCTTTAGCTCTTCCCTTTGTCTGGCATGCGCACACTGGGAACAGGCTGCAGCTCTTCTTCTGCTTCAATGATGTCTGACTCTGAAGGCAGCTGATAACTGTCAGATGGCCCTGGCCCCCTCTCTGCCTCCGACACAGAGCCCTCACCAGAGCCTTCCCCAGACTCCAGGACTGGCCATCTTCCTCCCCAACCTCCTCACTGTCTGAACCTGCCATCAACTCTGCTGGCCACTGGCGGGCCACAACAGAATTGTGGCATGAGCACCGCAACTCGGGAAGAAGAGCGGGGGAACACAACACCACCTGAATTTTTTCTGCACGCAGCTGAGTTTACGTTCAGGAAGGATAAAGTATGGTAGCAGAATCTGCTCCAAAAAAACACCGCCCTTCAGTGGCAGACAACTCAACGCAGAAAGATGGCCTGGGGGGGGGGGGTTTCAGCTTTAAAACTGCTGATCTAAAGGAGGCCAAAATGTGATGCAGCTTTTCCAAAATAGAGAGATCAAACAAAGCCAAAATAAAGATAAACACGCAGGCACACACACCAATCATTCCTCAGCCTGTTGACCGCAGAGTGAATGATTTATTAAATTTTAATATATATTCCATAAAGAGTTGCCGTATTTCCATAAATGTGTCACATCTACCTAATACATAGTAATGAGCCTCCTCTCAGGGTAGATAAATAAGAGCGAAGCACGCTGGGCCAATGTTTATCAAAGGGAGATATGCCAATATTGAGTCTTGTGTGTTTTTTTTAATGTGCCATTCTTCAGACAGGTGAGGTGCTCCAGCAAGAATCCCTAGTGCGGGTTTGTGCGTGTGGGTGTGAGAGAGTAGATTGGGAGGGGGGTGGAGTACTACCTGTAACAGATACAGAAATATTTCTTGTTTCTTAGTCAATTGGCGGTCTCTTGATGTCAATGGGAGAAAACGAAGTCAATTCAGCAAGTGGAGAGACTTAGGTAAAGGTAAAGGTTCCCCTTGCATATCTGTGCTAGTCGTTCCCGACTCTAGGGGGCGATGCTCATCTCTGTTTCAAAGCCGAAGAGCCAGCACTGTCCGAAGGCATCTCCATGGTCATGTGGCCGGCATGACTCAATGCCGAAGGCACACGGAACGCTGTTCCTTTCCCACCAAAGATGGCCTCTATTTTCCTACTTGCATTTTTTAACGTGCTTTCGAATAGCTAGGTTGTCAGAAGCTGGGACAAGTCACGGGAGCTCCCTCCATTGCGCGGCGCTCGGGATTCGAACTGCCGGAAAGGTTCACCAACACCAGCCTGGGATTTCCTGCCTGACAGGGGGTGGGGTTGGACTAGAAGACCTCCGAGGTCTCTTCTATTATTCTGTATTCTCATTTAGCAGCAGCTAGAGAGGAACAACCCTGGCCCCGGGGAAGCCTTCGCCTTCCCTCCTCGCTCGGCGTTGATGGAGACGGAGCACTAGGTTGGCTTGATTGTTGTCTTGACAAACCTTAACCGGAATGAATCAACAGTTGCTTTGGGGGTGGGAACTCCCACCGAGCATCTGTTGAGCATCCTGTGGGCTGAGCCATCTTTCACCACTGTCATCCCACAGGCTATCGCTGGTTTAATAAGCCTGCCACCGTGTCCCCTGCCCCTTCAGCAGCGCATCTCAAGCCTTTTCCAGGTTTCCTTCCTGGCCCGAAGGCCTCCTCGTTGCCTCGCTTGCTCTCGACTCATCTCCACTATATTTCAGCTGACAAGCTGCATTTTCTTTGGGGTGGTGAATGCTGTCAGTAGTTAGGGTGACACTCATTAGTCTCCGGCTCAAAGGCGGCGGAGCTTGAGTGACACGCAGAAAACTCCCTGACATTTTCTCTTCCTTCACCCGTTCAGCACTGATGCTGTTTGCCACTGGGGTTGGCCTCCCTGGCCTTCAGGTAGAGGGAATGCCAGGGTGAAGGTGAGTCCCCGCCAGGTAGGGATTTACACAGGGGTGAAAGGCTACAGGTTCAGGCCAGTTCACCCAACCAGTAGTAAAAAACCAAATTGCTTTAAAAAGTAAAAATTTAAAAAAAAGGTTCCGATGATCAACTGTGCAACGATCAGCTGTGCCTGATTCAGTGGTGGGATTCAGCCGGTTCGCATCTATTCGAGAGAACCGGTTGGTAACTTTCTAAGCAGTTCAGAGAACCGATTGTTGGAAGAAACCTCCTTTTGTTTTTCCCCACTTTGCAGGGCTAAACCTGTAAGGAAGGCAGGAAGGAAGCATTCTGGTGTTGTTTCTAGCCTGATCTTTATTGCCCTGCTTACAGAAACTGCCTCTCCGGTTAACCCTTATTACATTGTCACAGCTAAGGCGAAGCGCCCATCAACCTGAGTGACGTTAAGTTGGCCATGCCCACATGGTCACATGACCACTGAGCCATGCCTACCCAGCTGGTCATTAGGGCAGAGAACCGGTTGTTAAACCGGCCTGATTGTCTGTGAGGTTGCTGCTTGTTGCAGGGGATGCTTGCGTGAGAGTCCGTTGTGCAGTTGTGCAGCCATGACCATCAAGCCACGCCCACAGAACCGGTAGGGAAAAAAATGTTTGAATTTCACCACTGGGTTTACATCTGGATAAAATGCCAGGATCCAGGTTTCTTTTGGAAGAGGGAATTCCTGGAAACTTAGCATTTGGACAAATCAGCTACCCATAGGCAGATGGTGGTAGAACGTTGTACAGATATCCAGGGAATGGGACAGAGAAGATGGGAGGGAATGCATCCCACCACACACAGAGAAATAATCCACCTTTATGCTCCATTCAAAAGAGACACGAAGAAAACTAAGAAGGGGAATTAAAAAAACAAAACAAAACAGAACGCATTCTCTCCAGTGGCCAACACCTAGATAAGCAGGGATTAACACCAGACAAACAAACAGAAAACAATAATCAAAGAACTACAAAGTGGGGGAAAAACCACCTACCTACCCATACAGCTACTGTATAAAACAAGGGCAACCTCCCCCATCTAGCACTGGTAATGTTACCTATTTGGCTAATGAAATATCTCAAGCAACCAATCAAGCTCAGAGAACACCAAGGACCTCATAACTGCAGCTGGATGCACAGGGAACAATCTTTGTGCCTGGAACTTTCTGATTAGTGCAAAGTAAACAGGCAGTGTCCTGACCAGGGATTGTCACGTTGCAATCCCTGAGCAGAGTATTAATGTTTGACTTGTGGTATCTCCTTCCATAGAAGGGACGCGGTGGCTCAGTGGCTAAGACGCTGAGCTTGTTGATCAGAAAGGTCAGCAGATCGGCGGTTCGAATCCCTAGCACCACGTAATGGAGGGAGCTCCCGTGACTTGTCCCAGCTTCTGCCAACCTAGCAGTTCGGAAGCAGGTAAAAAATGCAAGTAGAAAAATAGGCACCACCTTTGGTGGGAAGGGAACAGCGTTCTGTGCGCCTTCGGCGTTGAGTCTCTTCTTGTCTTCCAGGAATCTGTCCACCATGCTAGAGAGCTCACCGATGCTTTGGCCAACGTGCCTATCAACCCCATTACGTTGGCGTCATAGAAAAATAGGAACCACCTTTGGTGGGAAGAGAACAGCGTTCTGTGCACCTTCAGCGTTGAGTCATGCCGGCCACATGACCACAGACAGCGCTGGCTCTTCGGCTTTGAAACAGGGATGAGCACCGCCCCCTAGAGTCGGGAACGATGTGCGAGGGGAACCTTTACCTTTTATCTCCTTCCAGGTGGGATTGTGCAGACCCATCACGCTGTCCCTTTTAAGAGAAACTGCATCCCGCAGACGAGGCCCACAAACCACGAAGCAGAAACGAAAAGGAAGCCCAGCTAATTTATGCCGGCATCCTTCGTTCGGCCTCTCTCCCTCCCCGTCTTTTTCTGGCCCGAAAGACAAAGTTTCTGTTTCCGTACGCCACATCGTAAAGTTGCTGTTTGTTCTCCTTTAGGCGCCTTTGAACCCTGGAAAGGAATATTCCAGAAAAGGGAAATGGGTCTTCCTTGGGGACAAACAGGCCTGCTTTAAATGCGCTATTATCTCTGGCAACGTGAGCTCCCTTTCAGATCACAGTGCTCCTTCCCTGAAGCTTGCTGAGATAGAAGCGTGCTTCTCAGCAGGGGTTGTGACAAGCTTGAAGGAGGTGGGCCTTCTCGGTGCCTCTTAGAACACACACACACACACACACACCCCGTTGCTTCTCCTCCGTTGATTGGCAGTGCCCATCAGCGACAGCCACAAAGCCCTTTTAATTGAACACACAAAGAGAGTCACCTGGTTTCCCCCCCCCCAGCCCAACCCTCTTGCCTTCCAAAGAAGCCTCCACGCGTTGTTTCTCCCTGCTGAAGCCTTCCTGAGGCTCGGAGGCTTCGTACCCAATACGATATGAAGTTAATGGAATTGTAAGGGGCCTTGTGGGTCATCTAGTCCAACCCGCTGTCAAGCAGGAGATCCAATGCCATTCTTGACAAGCGGTTGTCTCTTTCGTAAAGCCTCCAGGGGTGAAGCACCCACAATCTCTGGAAGCAAATTCTTTTCCATGGGTTGATTGTTCTCACTGTCAGGAAATTTCTCCTTATTTCCAGGTTGAATCTCTCCTTGTTCTTCCTTAGGCTAGACCATACCCAGTTCCTGCAAACGTTCTTCATGTGTTTGGATCTCCAGCCCGCTAATCCTCCTTGTTGCTCTTCTCTGCACTCTTCCTGGATGATACCCCCCCCCCCTTGGGTGCTGCAGCTTCCTTTAGCAATTGCAACTTCCTTTGATAGTTGTTTCAACAGATTAACATTATTGGAAGGGACCTTGTAGGTCATCTAGTCTCAAGCAGGAGACCCTACACCATTTCTGACAAATGGCAGTCCAGTCTCTTCTTGAAAGTCTCAAGTGATGAAGCTCCCACAACCTCTGAAGGCATCTTCTGTTCCATTCGTGAATTGCTCTCACTGTCAGAAAGTCCTTCCTTGTTTCTAAGTTGAATTGCTCCTTGTTCAATTTCCATCCATTGTTCCTTCTCTGGCCTTGAGATGCTTTGGAAAATAACTTGACCCCCTCCTCTCTGTGGCAGCCCCTCAAATATTGGAAGGCTGCTATTCTGTCTCCCCTGGTCCTTCTCTTCTCTAGACTGACCATGCCCATTTCCTGCAACTGTTCTTTGTAGGTTTGAGCCTCCAGTCTCCTAATCATCCTAGTCGCTCTCCTCTGCACTCTTTCTACAGCCTCAACATCTTTTTCACAGTGTGGTGACCAAAGCTGGATGCAGTATTCCAGGTGTGGTCTTACTAGGGCTTTATAGAGTGGTATTAGTGCCTCCCTTGATCTTGATTGTATCCCTGTCTTAATGCAACTTAGGATTGAATGTTGAATGTTGAATGTTTATTTAATTTGTATGCCGCCCCACTCCCGAGGGACTCAGGGCGGCTAACAACCAAAAGGGGGAAAGGGGATACAAATAGGACAAAAGACAGACAAAGTAAAAACAACAGCAGTCACAACATTTCAAATGGGGCTGGAAATTCATCAGCCCGAGGCCTGCTGGAACAACCAGGTCTTCGTGGCTTTGCGGAAAGCCTGGAGGGTGGTGAGCGTCCGAATCTCCATGGGGAGATCGTTCCAGAGGGCTGGAGCAGCCACAGAGAATGCCCTCCCCCGGGGATTTGCCAGTCGGCACTGGCTGGCGGATGGAATTCGGAGGAGGCCTAATCTGTGGGATCTGATCGGTCGTAGGGAGGTAATTGGCAGGAGGCGGTCTCTCAAGTACCCAGGTCCGATACCATGTAGGGCTTTAAAAGTAACGACTAGCACCTTGAAGCGTGTACGGAGCCCAATAGGCAGCCAGTGCAGCTCGCGGAGGATAGGTGTAACGTGGGTGTACCGAGGTGCACCCACAATCGCTCGCGCAGCTGCATTCTGGACCAGCTGAAGTCTCCGAATGCTCTTCAAGGGCAGCCCCATGTAGAGCACATTACAGTAGTAGGATTGTGTTGGCTTGTTTGTTTCGTTCCTTGGTTGTTGTTGTTGCTGCTGTTTGTGCACAAGATCCTGAAAAGGCCTTTCTCCCCCTCCCCACCCCAGGGGTGGATGAAAACTCTCCACCAAGTCACGCATTGTCTCTGCCTGCAAACCGAGCCCTGATTTCTCCACCAAGCCATTTTCCAGTTCTTTGCATTCCACCCGCCAAAAAAAACAATGCTCGCAAGCTGTTTTGTCCTGATTTGACCACATTTGGCTGCCCCACTTCCAGGCCCCGTTGGTCAGCGTTAATGTGGTCCAGGGAAGGCCGAGCTCATAGCTGTGGGAATCGCCTTTCTTTCCTTGTTCCCTCCATTCTTCGGCCTCGCCTCCCCCGTCTCTCTTTCCTCTTGGGAAGGCGCCACCAAAGGGGCTGCAGCTGTGCCTGTCACAATACGGCAAAGCGCCTCGGCTCCCGGGGACCGCTGCCTTGAGTTGGGGCTCCAAGGCTGAGCTTGTTTGGGGTTTGCCAAGTGCATTGTTTGCTCGCTTGGCACCGGGCGCGGCTGCCACATCTCCGGTGCCAGCTGTACAAAGCTTTGTACTCGATCGTACATCTTCTTGACAGTTGAATACCTGGGATTGGGGCTTCGGCTGATTTCCTTGGCAAGCTTTCCTGAGTTGTCTCTCCGCATCGGAGCCCTACCGGTCTCTGCTTGTGTGGGAGCCCTGAATAGCCAAAAAGTTGCTTCAGTCTCTACAGCAGTGGCCAAGACTAGGGCTTCCCCATAAGGCTTTGCGTCCCCCTTCCAAAAGGGAAACTGCCCGCTGAATGTTGGCGGTGCAGAACAGGACAGAACAAGAGAGTCGGAAGAGGCCTTGGAGGTCTTCTAGTCCAACCCTAATATCTGAATACCTGAAGATTATTTCAATCAATCAATCAATCAATCAACCAGTATAGAGCTGGAAGAGACCTTGGAGGTCTTCTAGTCCAACCCCTTAATATCTGAATACCTGAAGGTTATTTCAATCAATCAATCAATCAATTAACCAGTATAGAGCTGGAAGGGACCTTGGAGGTCTTCCAGTCCAACCCCTTAATATCTGAATACCTGAAGATTATTTCAATCAATCAACCATTATAGAGCTGGAAGGGACCTTGGAGGTCTTCTAGTCCAACCCCTTAATATCTGAATACCTGAAGATTATTTCAATCAATCAATCAATCAATCAATCAATCAATCAATCAACCATTATAGAGCTGGAAGGGACCTTGGAGGTCTTCTAGTCCAACCCTAATATCTGAATACCTGAAGATTATTTCAATCAATCAACCATTATAGAGCTGGAAGGGACCTTGGAGGTCTTCTAGTCCAACCCCTTAATAACTGAATACCTGAAGATTATTTCAATCAATCAATCAATCAATCAATCAACCATTATAGAGCTGGAAGGGACCTTGGAGGTCTTCTAGTCCAACCCCTTAATATCTGAATACCTGAAGATTATTTCAATCAATCAATCAATCAATCAATCAACCATTATAGAGCTGGAAGGGACCTTGGAGGTCTTCTAGTCCAACCCTAATATCTGAATACCTGAAGATTATTTCAATCAATCAACCATTATAGAGCTGGAAGGGACCTTGGAGGTCTTCTAGTCCAACCCCTTAATAACTGAATACCTGAAGATTATTTCAATCAATCAATCAATCAATCAACCATTATAGAGCTGGAAGGGACCTTGGAGGTCTTCTAGTCCAACCCCTTAATACCTGAATACCTGAAAGTTATTTCAATCAACCAATCAAACAACCAGAATAGATCAAACGTTTTCCATGCATCAAACTGGCAACAACCCATCCCTGAGAGAGTCCCTGTTCTTATATTCTTGGTGGGATCCAATTTGCTTGGCTTGGGGAAAAAGAAAAAGAAGGGGAGGGGGAACCCTACTGGGTAAAATTTCAAATAATCCCATTCTTAACCCATGGCTGTCCAGGCTCTTCTTGAAAACTTCCAGTGATGGAGCACACACAACTTCTGGAGGCAAGGAGTTCCACTGGTTAATTGTCCTCACTTTTGGGGAGTTTCTCCTTCATTCTAGGTTGCTTCTCTCCCTGATGTTGCTTCTTGCTTTGCTTCTGGTGCTTTGGAGAACAGGTTGCCCCCCACCCTCTTCTTTGTGGAAGTCCCTGAGATATTGGAACCCTGCTATCATGTCTCCCTAGTCCTTCTCGTGATAACCATAGCAAATGAAGAGTTCCAGCTTTCTTATTTTGCTATCGTTGCGACCCCTGTGATTTGGTTTAATCTCAGTTTGGACAGTTGATTTGATTCATCGGTTCGATTAAATTGTTATCCGAGGGAAGCTCCGAGTTGCATTTCTCCCGGCCCTTCACGAAAGACGAAATTGCAAACTCGTTGTCTGGAAGCAACTTGTCCTCAAACCAGCAAGCTTCGAAAGGAGATGCGTCTTTTAAAACAAAGTTTGCTGAGGAGCAAATTCAGGGTTTGCAAACGTCGCCGTGGCTTCTTGGATTAATTCTAACCGGCTCCCTCCCAAGCTCTTAGATATTTGGCACATTTATAACTCCTGTAACGGATAATGAGAGGAAGAAACAAAATTAATTCAAGGTCTGGCAGTTTTAATTTGGGGGAAGACAATCAGCTCTTTTCATTCTCTTCAGGACCTTGGCGTTCTTTAACAAAACCTATATTGGATTTCAGAGGCCCTGAAGGGAGGGGAAAAATACAGGATGTCTCACCAACTGGCCATGAGAAAGAATTCTGGGCATGTGGGCCCTTGGTGCTCTCTGAGCTTGGTGTCTTTCTTGCAGACATTTCATTACCCAACTAGTGAACATCATCAGCGCTACTAGGCAGTGAGGATAAGCACGGATGACGTTACCTAGTTGGGTAATGAAACATCTAGAAGAAAAGAACCAAGTTTCGGAAGCATCAAGAACCCAACAGTCCTCCTTCTCTGCTCCTTCATCTTCTCCTTCTCCTCCTCCCTCTGCTCCTTCTTCCCCTCCTCCTCCTCATCTTCTATCACTGATGAAGTTACCTAGTTGGGTAATGAAACATCTAGAAGAAAACAAGCAAGTTTAGGAAGCACCGAGAACCCAACAGTCCTCTGTCTCCGTCTCCATCTCCTTCACCTTCTCCACCTCCTCCTCCTCATCTTCTATCACCGATGAAGTTACCTAGTTGAGTAATGAAACTTCTACAAGAGCTTGTTGATCAGAAAGATTGGCAGTTTGGTGGTTCGAATCCCTAGCGCCGCGTCATAGGATGAGCTTCTGTTACTCGTCCCAGCTTCTGCCAACCTAGCAGTTCGAAAGCACGTAAAAAATGCGAGTAGAAAAATAGGAACCCCCTTTGGTGGGAAGGGAAGGGTGTTCCGTGCGCCTTTGGCGTTGAGTCATGCCGGCCACATGACCACGGAGACGTCTTCAGACAGCGCTGGCTCTTTGGCTTTGAAACAGGGATGAGCACCGCCCCCTAGAGTCGGGAATGACTAGCATGCATGTGCAAGAGGAACCTTTACCTTATCTCTACTTATGTCAGGCACGCCTCAAAGTGTGCATGCATGAACAAACCTTTAGCGCTGGGTGAAAAGTTTGCTATGCAAGGCGGTCGGTAACTTTGGTGTGCGTGTGTGCCCGTAAAATGATCTTAACATTTGATTATCCGAAGGTGAGCTTTTTTAAAACGGAATTTTAAATGTTACCCTGCTGTTTGGGAGCACACAAACCTTTAATTTCATGCAAATGACTGGTGAGGTGCTGAATGCCTTAATGTAAACGAACACTTTCTTTGAACAAAGAGGTTGGAAGTGAACAAGAGCGAGAGAAAGAGAGACACAGAGAGAGAGGGAGAGAGAGACAGGGAGGGCGGGGGAAAAATTCCCATAGATTCTTTAATTGCTGTCTCAAAGTATGCAAATCTCGGCATTAGGCAGAATGCAATTATCCAGTGCCTCTTTTCTGCCACCATTGCTAATGTCTAACAAACTATCAGTAGGTGACATTTAGTGGAGGTAATGCAAATGAGAATTAATTTTTTTCTCCTCTTTTTCCGGAGACAAAGGGCAACAGAAGAGAGAACCTTCTTCACATTCAGTTGAAAAGAAAAAGAAAAGAAAAGAACGAAATGTGTTTTGGGGTATTGGGTGGAAAGATATTTCCAGAAGAATTTTTTTAAAATAAATCGTGCATAATGTTCTTTCTCCTTTGGCTGCAAAGGAAGAGCTGGAAAGGGAGGAAGCCATGGGTGGTGGGATACAGAAAAAGGTGGGGTTGGGAGAACTGGGAAAAATGGCTGCCTAGAACTATCTTTCCTTCCTTCCTTCCTTCCTTCCTTCCTTCCTTCCTTCCTTCCTTCCTTCCTTCCTTCCTTCTATGTCTCTCTCTCTTTCTCTCTCTCTCGCTCTCTTTCCCCTTGTCTCTCTTTGTCTATCTCTTTCTCCATCTCTCTCTGTCTCTCTCTCTCTTTCTCCATCTCTCTCTCTTTTTCCATCTCTCTCTCCATCTCTCTCTTTCTTCATCTCCCTCTCTTTCTCCATCTCTCTCTGCCTCTCTCTTTCTCCATCTCTCTCTGTCTCTCTCTCTCTTTCTCCATCTCTCTGTCTCTCTGTCTCTCTCTTTCTTCATCTCGCTCTCTGTCTCTCTCTTTCTCCATCTCTCTCTCTCTCTCTCTCCATCTCTTTCTCTCTTCTCCATCTCTCTCTGTCTCTTTCTCCATCTCTCTCTTTCTCTCTTTCTCCATCTCTCTCTGTCTCTCTCTCCATCTCTCTCTTTTTCCATCTCTCTCTCTTTGTCTCCCTTTCTCTATCTCTCCCTCTTTCTCCATCTCCCTCTCTTTCTCCATCTCTCTCTGTCTCTCTCTTTCTCCATCTCTCTCTCTTTTTCCATCTCCCTCTCTTTCTCCATCTCTCTCTCTCTCCTTCTCCATCTCTCTCTCTCTCTCCTTCTCCATCTCTCTCTCTTTCTCCATCTCTGTGTCTCTCTTTCTCCATCTGTCTCACTGTCTCTGTCTCTCTCTTTCTCTCTCTGTCTCTCTCTTTCTCTCTCTCTCGATAAAAATATCCACCAGAGATTGCAACCTTATTTTCGTCGAGAGTGGTTACTAGTTTGACAAGGCAGGAGCAACCTGATAGCAACACCCGAATGTCCTCTCCTTAGCTATTGTCTAGGGAAAAGCTCTTATCGTGCCGCGGTGTTGATAACGAGTGATAATTCTATTAAATATTAGGCGGACGGATCCAGGTGTCAGAACAGCTGAGAAAAGAGCCCACTCTGAAGATTCTACGGATTCTTCTTTGCCTGCTTTTATTGGAGGGAGGGGGGGAGAGATCTGTCAACTCCACTTTTGCAAGGTTGTAGGGTTGGATCGTGGTCTTCTAAGACAACAGTGGATAATTTTTTTTTAATGACAGACGGTGCACATCTGGTTGGTAAGCAGGGATGTAAGGATTGCTGGTCGAGAGGTAAAGAAACCAGCTTGTTCTTTCTTTCTTTTATTTTCTTTGATTTATTTAGTTTGTCAAACATGTACAAGATAGAAGGTGTAAGTATAAACATGGACAGGAGCACAGGAAACGGGGATGAATAAATGGGGACAGTAGGACAGGGATGGAAGGCACGCTGGTGCACTTATGCACGCCCCCTTTACGGACCTCTTAGGAATGGGGTGAAGTCAACAGTAGTCAGTCTTAGGTTAAAATTATGGGGGTTTGAGGATGTAACAACAGAGTCAGGTAGAGCATTCCAGGCGTTGACCACTCTGTTGATGAAGCCGTATTTTCTGCAATCGAGTTGGAGCGGTTTACACCTTGAGTTTGTATCTATTGTTTGCCCGTGTATTATTGAGGTTGAAGTAGTTGTTGAACAGGTTATAGCAGACAATTTTGTGTACTATGCTTAGGCCAGGCCTTAGTCGGCGTAGTTCCAGATTGTCCAAGCCCAAAATTTCGAGGCTGGTGGGCATAAGGGATTCTCTTGTGAGCAGAGGAGTGGAGGAACCTTCTCGTGAAATACTCTCACAAAAATTTTTTGAGGCACCGAACCAGCAGCAACTGGAATCGAAGTGAGGAATAGAAAAACCAAGGAAGATGAAATAGAGGGAGATTGGCAGAGCAATGCCAAAATCTGCAAAGAGAGCTGGGAAACACAGCTTTTTGCAGGCTTTAAATATTACGCTTGGTGTTGTGACCCTCCCAACACAACAGCGGAAGCCTCAAGTCAGTCAGAACAATTATGACTTGTCAGTCAGAGGCCTGGCTGGGCCTAAGGCTTAACACCAATCAGAGCTGGCCTTTCCTGTACTAACTGGGTCATTTAGCCTTTTCCATGGGAAATCTGAAGCACAAAGTTAACAGATGCTTTGTGACAGGATGGGCTTCCATCTTGCCCCAGCCTCAGGAGATCCGGTGGCCTATCTTAGCTCTGTCTCTCGGCTTCTGAACCTTGCAAAAAATGAGAGTTCTCTTCTCTCCTTCCTCCTCCTCCTCTTCCTCCCCTCTTCCTGTCCCTTCTCTCACTGATTATGTTACCTAGTTAGGTCATGAAATGTTTGCAAAGAAAACAAACAAGCTCAGAGCATCAAGGACCTCATAGTCCTCCTCTTCCTCCTCTCCTTACTCCCCTCTTCTCTCCTCTCCTTCCTTCTCCTCTTCCTCCTTCTCTTCTTTCCACTCCTTTCCTCCTCTTCTCTCCTCCTCCTCCTTCCCCTCATCTTTGCATCCCTTCTCTTTCTCCTCCATTTTCTCCTCCTCATTCTTTCTTTATCCTTTGTCTCATCCTTCCCTCCTCTTCCCTGTATTCATTCTTCTTCTCGCCTCTCCTTCCTCTCTCCTCCTCCTCCTCATCTTTGTATCCCTTCTCTTTCTCCTCCACTTTCCTCCTCCTCTTTCCTTCTCCTTTTCTCCTTTGCCTCCTCCTTCTCTCCTCTTCCCTATATTCTTTCTTCTTCTCGCCTCTTCTCTCCTTCCTTGCCTTGCTTCCATGGAAGAAGCATGTCCATTATATCGAGTGACATCTGCAAGCTTTGGATTCCAGGGAAGAGCATACAGAAGTAACTCATAGGCCTATCACGAGTTGTGCTCTCTGCTCCTCAGTCCTAATTTGGAGCAGACCTAACCATTAACTTCAGCTGCCTTTTTCCAACTCAAACAAGGGGAGAGAAGTTAGAGAGGGGAATCGCAAAATAGTAAACTATTATATTACGCAAACCTTCCCAAGCAAAGTATACGGCCATTATTGAACCTTTCCTCAAAATTTACATCAAGGCATTTTGTGCACTAGGAATTATTATTTTTTCTAAAGCATGCAAGACGGTTAAGAAACCCTTTTCCACTTTTTAAAAAAAAAAATATTTTAAAAGCCTAGCCAGAAGTTTAATGCCAAATGAGTTTCTTTCTTCATTCCTCCTTAGGATAATGGAATGGAATAGAATAGAATAGAATAGAATTAGAATGGAATGGAATTAGAATAGAATTTGAATGCAAATGGAATAGAATAGAATTAGAATGGAATGGAATGGAATTAGAATAGAATTTGAATGCAAATGGAATAGAATTAGAATAGAATTAGAATGGAATAGAATAGAATAGAATTAGAATAGAATTAGAATGGAATGGAATGGAATAGAATAGAATTAGAATGGAATGGAATTAGAATAGAAAGAATGGAATGGAATGGAATATAATGGAATGGAATTAGAATAGAATTAGAATGGAATTAGAATAGAATTAGAATGGAATGGAATAGAATAGAATAGAGTAGAATAGAATTAGAATTAGAATTAGAATTAGAATTAGAATTAGAATGGAATGGAATGGAATTAGAATAGAATTAGAATGGAATTCAAATGGAATTAGAATGGAATTAGAATAGAATTAGAATGGAATGGAATAGGATAGAATAGAATGGAATGGAATGGAATTAGAATAGAATTAGAATAGAATTAGAATGGAATGGAATGGAATAGATTTAGAATGGAATGGAATGGAATTAGAATAGAAAGAATGGAATGGAATGGAATATAATGGAATGGAATTAGAATAGAATTAGAATAGAATTAGAATGGAATTAGAATAGAATTAGAATGGAATGGAATAGGAATAGAGTAGAATAGAATTAGAATTAGAATGGAATGGAATGGAATTAGAATAGAATTAGAATGGAATTCGAATGGAATTAGAATGGAATTAGAATAGAATTAGAATGGAATGGAATAGAATAGAATAGAATGGAATGGAATGGAATGGAATTAGAATAGAATTAGAATGGAATGGAATAGAATAGAATTAGAATAGAATTAGAATAGAATTAGAATAGAATTAGAATAGAATTAGAATAGAATTAGAATGGAATGGAATGGAATGGAATAGAATAGAATAGAATTAGAATTAGAATGGAATGGAATTAGAATAGAAGGAATGGAATGGAATAGAATGGAATGGAATGGAATTAGAATAGAATTAGAATGGAATTAGAATGGAATTAGAATGGAATGGAATAGAATGGAATGGAATGGAATGGAATTAGAATAGAATTAGAATGGAATAGAATAGAATTAGAATGGAATGGAATTAGAATAGAATTAGAATGGAATAGAATAGAATAGAATAGAATTCTTTATTGGTGCATATCCTCTCAGTGTACATAAAAGAAAAGATTCATCACAAATCATAAGGTACAACACTTAATGTTAGCCATAAGGCACAAATAAGCAATCAAATCATATTAGGATACAATCAATATAAATTGTGATACAAGCAGCAAAGTTACAGTCCTGCAGTCATAAGTGGGAGGAGATGGGTGATAGGAACGATGAGAAGACTAATAGTAATAGTAATGCGGACTTAGTAAAGACTTAGCTGCATGAATGTTGCAGAATCAACCAGCAGAGGGAAGAATTTTCCCGGCAAAGGCCAAAAATAATAAACTTAGTGCTGCCGTCAGCAGCACCCTTGATTATTTTTAAAAAGCTTAACCAAAGTTACTCCATAGGTTTATTTTTTTAAAAAAAATTAAAAAATAAATAAATACATTTAAGCTTTGACTATCAGCTCCGTTCCAGAGAATTAAATGTGGATAAAGAGGATGGGAACACGTCAAACTGGATACTGCTTTATTGATGGGTTAAAAGAACAGTTTTGGCAACGGAGAGTTGCCTTAACTGGAAATGTAGACCATCCATTATTTAAATTTGTCTTAACTCTGAATTGGGCTCATAAGCCTCTAAAATAAGCTTTGAGTCTCATTCCACCACCACTTCCCACCCCGCTCTTATTAGCTATGCACGAATAAAATAAACTACGGTATGTAAAAAGTTTGGGTTCCTTTAAAAAAAAAAAAAAAGCTCATCATTGCTGAACTATTTAGTTTGCCTATGAAAAATTAGGCAAACTTTGGCCATCTGCCAAATGCTTAAATGCCCCATTGTCTTATGAATTCATAATGAGGATGTATAAAGAAAGAAAAAGAAAGAAGTTTATGCACGTAGGGAAGACTTTGGCATTTCTAAGTTGCTGTGGTTTTAATGGAAAAGTATATTACTTACCTGGCTGAGACAAGTAAATTGGATTAAAAGCCTGCAGAAACAGACAAGCCAGAGAGAGAGAGAAAGAGAAAGGCTGGATTACTAGACTGTACATTCTGATTATCTGAAGATAATGTAGTGTAAGAAGTTTAATGGCACCAGGATGGGGAACAATAACAAAAGATGAAAGAACAGAAGGGAGAAAACTAGAGAAAGAGGTGGGGGGAATGAGTTCTTTACCTTTTAACAGAAGAACGGGGTTGGAAGGGACCTTAGAGGTCTTATAATTCATCCCCCTGTGCAGACAGGAGACCCTCTACCATTTCAGACAAATGGTTGTCCAATCTCTTCTTAAAAACCTCACACCCACAACTTCTGGAGGGAAGTCATTCCGCTGATTAATTGTTCCCATGGATAAGTTTCTCCTTAGTTCTAAGCTGCTTCTCTCCTTGATTAGTTTCCATCCGTTGCTTCTTGTTCTACTCTCAGATGCTTTGGAGAATAGCTTGACTCCCTCTTCTTTGGGGCAGCCCCTGAGATATTGGGAGACTGCTATCGTGTCTCCCCTAGTGCTTCTTTTCATTAAACTAAACATACCCCATTCTTGCCACCATTCTATGTTTTAGTCTCCTGTACTCTGATCATTCTTGTTGCCCTGAGTTGAAGCTCCCACAACTTCTGAAGGCAACTTCTGTCCCATGGGTTGATTGTTCTCACTGTCAGAAAATTCCTCCTTATTTCTAGGTTGAACCTCTCCTTGGTCAGTTTCCACCCATTATTCCTTGTTTGGCCTTCGGATGCTTTGGAAAATAGCTTGACCCCTTTCTCCTCTCTGGGGCAGCCCCTCAAATATTGGAAGATGCTATAGCAATAGCAATAGCAGTAGACTTATATACCGCTTCATAGGCCTTTCAGGCCTCTCTAAGCGGTTTACAGAGAGTCAGCATATTGCCCCCAACAATCTGGGTCCTCATTTTACCCACCTCGGAAGGATGGAAGGCTGAGTCAACCCTGAGCCGGTGAGATTTGAACCGCTGACCTGCTGATCTAGCAGTAGCCTGCAGTGCTGCATTTAACCACTGCGCCACCTTGGCTCTATCCTGTCTCCCTTGGTCCTTCTCTTCACTAGACTAGCCATACCCAGTTCCTGCAACCGTTCATTGTGTGTTTTAACCTCCAGCACCCTAATCATCCTGGTTGCTGTTCTCTGCACTCTTTCTAGAGTCTCAACATCTTTTTTATATTGTGGTGACCCAACATGGATGCAATACTCTTAATTCACTGAAAGCAGGATCAAATAGTAACACCCTGGACTGCAGGGCAAAACCTTCTACGATGATATCACTCCAAACGTTCTCCAAGTATAGTAAAGTTGCGGGGGGAGGAGGAAACATTTTTAGCTTTGTTGAGCGAAGATGAGGCTTTATCATTTATATTCTGCAGAAAAATATCTATCCTTAAGATTTGGGTAGCAAAAGATAAAGCAGCAAATTGTGCACAATTTTGCTGACTTCCCGCAAGCAAAGTCAATGGGGAGGAATCCAGATTCGCTTAACGACCGTGCGAGTTGCTTAACAATGGTGGTGATTCGCTCAATGACGGTAACAAGAAAGGTCGTAAAATGGGGCCAAACTCCGTGAGCGCTTGTTCGGCAACGGAAAATTTGGCGCTCAATGTATTGCATTTTCTTAGAGAAATGCTCTGCTTCTCCCCTCTCTTTCTCTCTCCCGCCCTCTCCCGCCCTCCATCGAGTTCCCAAAACAATCAGGGGTGCCTTGTTTCCTTGAAAGAGAAAAGCCGCGGCTGAAAAATGAAGCCGGTGAAGCAGCCGTGCTTTGGCTGATGGAATTGCACAGCTGTACCAATGCTACCCTCTGGTGACCAGAACATATGAATCCCATCGAGTTGCTAATCTGCTCTCTCCTGGAAGGATGGGATAAGCAGGGAAAGGCAGAGGTGCCAAGCTCTGGAGAAGAGAGCAGTTAGGCGGAGTCAAAAATCTGCACAGGATATAAAAGAAGGGATGTTTCCTCTCTTATTTAAAAAAATAATAATAATTCTTTCCTCCCTTTGTCAAGTCTAGCAACATAGTTCAGATAGGAAGCAAGATCCGATGGATTGATTCTACTTTATTTTAAGGCTCAGGAAGCTCAGACTGCCCCAGGAGCTGCTGATTCTGTTCTACAGAGGAAGGATTGAGTCTGTCCTCTGCACCTCCATAACTGTCTGGTTTGGCTCTGCAACCCAACAAGGCAGACACGGACTTCAGAGGAGAATCAGAAATGCAGAAAAAACAATGGCTACCAACCTGCCTTCCATTGAGGACCTGTAACACTGCAGGAGTCAAAAAGAGGGCTGTGAAAATATCTACAGACCCCTCGCATCCTGGACATCAATGGTTTCAACTCCTACCCTTCAAACGTCGCTATAGGGCACTGCATACCAGAACAACTAGACACAAGGACAATTTTCCCCAAACGCCATCACTCTGCTAAACAAAT
>NW_028261382.1:34475733-34478783 GCF_051295495.1 Thamnophis sirtalis
TTGATCTTCTCAAGCTGCTCTGTCTCGGTGCTTTAATCTGAAGAGATTAGATTGACCCATCCTCTCCCCGTTTCCTTGGCTGATTCTTAAACGTGCCTCTCAGCTGTTTTCTCTGTTGGCTTCCCTTTTTTTCTCCCTTTGATGCGCACCTCCTGTCTGATCTTTTAGCGGGATTCATAAAGAAAACAGTTAACGCGAGGCTGACATCTCTTTGATACAAGCATCATATATGGAGAGCCTCTTGACCCCCTGAAGCTTCTCCTCCATCACAGGATTGACACTTCGCATCGACATGGCTTCAGGCTTATCAACAAATCCAAGGCTATTTTATTAAAGGATCAGGCCAGCCGGAGACGACTTTATAAACAGTTGCTGGTATACAGAAAGGCCAAGTCTATTTTATTTTATTTTTTTGTTGAAAGGAAAGGGGCTATTTTGAAGAAGCATTGACTGGATAAAGTTTTTCTCAACTCGCCATATCAGAATACAGACTAACAGAGCTGGAAGGGACCTTGGAGGTCTTCTAGTCCAACCCTCTGCTGGAGCAGGAGAGCTATTCCATTCTGGATTAACGGCTGGCCAGTCTCTTCTTGAAAACCTCTAACGATGGAGCACGCATAACTTCTGGAGGGGAACTGTTTCCACTGGTTAATTGTCCTCACCATCAGGAAGTTTCTCCTTAGTTCCAAGTTGCTTCTCTCCTTGTTTAGTTTCCACCCATTGCTTCTTCTCCTGCCCTTGGGTGCTTTGAGAATAGCTTGCCCCCTTCCTCTCTGTGGCAGCCCCTCAAATACTGGAAGACAGTATACACAATGTATACTTAAAATGCTATGTAAGAGAATAAAAAATAAAAAGGCTGCCCCTGAAAAGTGTTTGGAGACTACAATTAGTCCAGAATGCAGCCGCGCGAGCAATATTGGGTGTACCTAGGTACACTACACCTATCCTCCGCGAGCTGCACTGGCTTCCTATTGGTCTCCGAGCACGATTCAAGGTGCTGGTTATCACCTTTAAAGCCCTACATGGCCTAGGACCCGGATATCTATGAGACCGTCTTCTGCCGCACACCTCCCTAAGACTGATAAGATCGCACAGGATGGGCCTTCTCCAGGTGCCATCAGCTGGACAATGCGGCTGGCGACGCCTCGGAGTAGGGCCTTCTCTGTTGCTGCTCCGGCCCTATGGAATGAGCTACCCCCAGAGATCCGGACCCTACCCACTCTCATGGCCTTCCGAAAAGCTATTAAAACCTGGCTATTCCGGCAGGCCTGGGGCTGTTGACCTCTGGATTGAGGTCCAGCCCCGCTTAGATTGAGTGCATGTTGTATTTTTTAAAAAATTGTTGTGTTTTATTTGTTTTTAATCTTTCTTAATTTTTGTTTCTGTAAGCCGCCCGGAGTCCTCCGGGATTGGGCGGCCTATAAATTTTAATAAACAGTAAAAAACAATTCTCAAAAAAATATATATTGGAAGGCAGGTACCTTGGTCTCTATACCAAACGAAGGACCCATTGGGATCCCCATATCAAAACAACTTACCTTTTGTGCACATTTAACACAGCACAGGACTTAACGAAATGTTTCATTTGAGATCTGGATTTGTGGGACACAAATGGAGGAATGGAGGAAGCCAGAAAATATTTCCACTGGAGTTCCCATGCTTTATAGTCCAGCTGGTTGATTTTGCGTATCCCAGTGATCTGTCCTATATCCATCAGCTTGACTAGTCTTATAGTGTTGAAATAGGGACGCAGTGGCTCAGTGGCTAAGACGCTGAGCTTGTCAATCAGAAAGGTCGGCAGTTCGGCGGTTCGAATCCCTAAGCGCTGCATAACGGAGTGAGCTCCCGTGACTTGTCCCAGCTTCTGCCAACCTAGCAGTTCGAAAGCACATTAAAAAACGCAAGTAGAAAAATAGGAACCACCTTTGATGGGAAGGGAACAGCGTTCTGTGAGCTTTCGGCATTGAGTCATGCCGGCCACATGGCCACGGAGACGTCTTCGGACAGCGCTGGCTCTTCGGCTTTGAAACAGGGATGAGCACCGCCCCCTAGAGTCGGGAACGACTAGCATATACGTGCAAGGGGAACCTTTACCTTTACCTTCAAAATGTGACGGAAGGGGTAGAGCTGTACTTATGAATGAAGATGTGCAAAATTGACAGGGCTGTTGTAGCGTGATTGATTTCTCTGTCACGGAGCAGGAGAGAACAAATGGTTTATCCTCTTCGGGATGATCGAAGAGCCGAGCCCTTGATTAAGATGTAGAATCAGGATCGAGGAGAGAGAGAGAGCAGTTCGAATCCAGCTTCATTTGCTGGGAGGGGACGACTGGAGGCCAGGAGCCCCAGCGTCAACCTCACAGGGTTGTTGTGGAGCAAAAACAGGAGGAAGAAATATGATGGGTGTCGCCTGGAGCTTCTGGACCAACTTTGGAAATGGAAATTTAATCCTGGTGGGGCTTTGGAAGATGCTTCGGCTGAGTGAAAATTCGACCGAAGACCCCTTTGGGTATTAAACTCCTAATCCAAGTTTCACTCTTCACCAGATTTGATTACAGCAGAATAAACAAGAATAAGGTTCCTGATGACTTGAAAGGCATTTTAGTAACACATTGTAGAAACTGTTTTTCCTTCCTCCTTCCCTTCTTTCCTTCCTTCCTTTCTTCCTCTCTCTCCTCTCCCCTTCTCCCTTTCTTCTTTCCTTCCTTCTCTTATCTTTTTCTTTATTCTTCCATTTCTCATCTTTTTCTTTTTCTCTCCTTTGTCTTCTCATTCTTTTTCCCCTTCCTCCCCTTCTTCCCTATTTTTTCCTTCTTTGCATCTCTTTCTCTTTTCTTTCTTTCCCTTTTCCTCATATTCTTCCTTCCCTCTTCCTCCTTCCTTCCTTCTTCCTTCCTTCCATCCATCTCAGAGTATTTTCCATATCATCCTGCTTTCTTTCACTTCCTCCCTCCCTTCTCAGAATATTTTCCATGTCATCCTGCCTTCTCTCATCACTTTCCTTCCTTCCTTCCTTCCTTCCTTCCTTCCTTCCTCCCTCCCTCCCTTCCT
>NW_028261382.1:34478983-34513983 GCF_051295495.1 Thamnophis sirtalis
AGATTCCAGCAAGACTATTAATCAGGCTGCATCCAAGAGAGATGATCAATAGCAGATCCAACCCTTCAGCTCTGCTAAAAGACCAGCTCATCCAGGCCCTCTTCTCCCCACTGAAGTTTAATAAATCAGTGTCTGGCAATTAAGAACTAGTATTCAGCTTTAAGAATCAATGCTAGGACTGCCCTTTTTAATGCTTCCCTCTTCTCTCAACCCTTCTTTTTTTTTTTTTTTTTTTTTTGTCTCTTGGCCAGCAGGAGAGGATTTTCTTCTTCTGTTGGCAGGTCAACCTCTCAGGGAGCCTTTCAAAGTGAGGAAAGTTCTGCAGAATCCTGTCCTGCACCAGCTGAGCCAACTGGGTTTCAGCTGGCCCTATCAAGCTTCTGTAGGGCAATGGTCACCCACCAGTGGTCCGTGGACCACCGGTGGTCGCCGAGAAGATATTGGTGGTCCGCAGAAACATCTTTGCATTTTTTTTAAAAAAATATTGTACTAAATCAGGGATCCTCAAGATACGGCCTGCCAAGGCAATTCCTCCCACTTGCTGATGGGATGGGGTCCTTCAGGCACTTAGCATGGCTGCCTGTTTAGTAGCTTCCCTCCCTAGGAGTCTAGGCGCTTCAGTGAGTGGTGCGCAAAACTTCAGCCGGGCTCCTCGGAAGACAGAGTTGGCACAGGGCCGATATAGCGCTCGGGCTGGCTACAAGACAAACATTCATTCTTGGCTGTCTTTGAGATTTCTAGCTGCAATGGGCAGCAAACCTAGGGTTGACCCTGGCGCTAACAGGTGGCCAAGCTAAGTGCCTGAAGGACCCCATCCCATCGCTAATTCATGTTAGTGGTCCACGGATTTAAAATTATGAATTTAGCGGTCCCTGAGGTCCGAAAGGTTGGTGAGCCCTGCTTTTTAGGGCGTTGGGCTGGTATTTTCTTCAGCCCGAGGCTAAATAACTTTCTCCTCTTCCAAAACCTCCATGGGCGCCATCTCTGAGGCGCCATTTCCTTCCTGTCTTAGCGAATCTGACATCTTAATGCATCTGGACCCTTTCTGTGGGCTCCAGGAGGTTAGCTCAGAATGACAGTGGAAAGCTTTACTCCGTGGCCACATTCCCTCGCCTTCACAATCTTAACACGGAACCATGGCTGTTATTCCCACGTGGGCTTACTCATCTCCATCAGAAGAACACCGTCTCCTTTCTTTTACCAATTCCTGTCAGATTGCGCCTTCTGGCTTAATTTGCCAGGAGTTTGTGGAGGCGAAGACCAGGTGGATTTCCGTCAAGAGAAATCGGATCTCATCTCAACCACGAAATGTTTAAACAAGTGAGCCAAGCCAAGCTTTCCCCAAGACCTGCGAAGATCTTTAATGGAGTTGTTGGCATTCTCTCCCTCTCTCTCTCTCTCTCTATCTATCTCTCTATCTATCTCTCTATCTCTCTATCTATCTATCTATCTAGCATCCATCCATCCATCCATCCATCCATCCATCCATCCATCCATCTCTATCTATCTATCTATCATCTACCTATCTTTCTATCTACTAACCATCCATGTCTGTCTTTCTGTCTGTCTGTCTGTCTGTCTGTCTGTCTGTCTGTCTATCTATCTGTCTATCATCTACCTATCTTTCTATTTACTAACCATCCATGTCTGTCTGTCTGTCTGTCTGTCTGTCTGTCTGTCTGTCTGTCTATCTATCTATCTATCTATCTATCTATCTATCTATCTATCTATCTATCTATCTATCTATCCATCCATCCATCCATCCATCCATCCATCCATCTATCATATCTATCTATCTATCTATCTATCTATCTATCTATCTATCTATCTATCTATCTATCTATCTATCTATCTATCATCTATCTTCCTTCCAACTCTATCTATCTATCTATCTATCTATCTATCTATCTATCTATCTATCTATCTATCTATCTATCTATCTATCATCTACCTATCTTTCTACTAACCATCCATGTCTGTCTGCCTTTCTGTCTGTCTGTCTGTCTGTCTGTCTATCTATCTATCTATCTATCTATCTATCTATCTATCTATCTATCTATCTATCTATCTATCTGGCTGTCTGGCTATCTATCTATCTATCTATCTATCTATCTATCTATCTATCTATCTATCTATCTATCTATCTATCATCTACCTATCTTTCTATCTACTAACCATCCATGTCTGTCTGTCTGTCTGTCTGTCTGTCCTGTCTGTCTATTATCTACCTATCTTTCTATCTACCAACCATCCATATCTGTGTGTCATTCTCTATCTATCTATCTATCTATCTATCTATCTATCTATCTATCTACCTACCTACCTACCTACCTACCTACCTATCTTTCTATCTACTAATCCTTAATTATTTGGAACTTGGGATCATCCGCTGGAGAAGCTGAGATCTCTTGGCTACTGTTGTGTTTTAAGAAGCAACCTAACCACACTCATGAGCAGGCAATGAAAAAAACACACAGAACATAGCATAATAGGGTGGGCTCATGGGACCTTCTAGTCCAACCCCCTGCTCCACCAGCTGGATGAAATGACTGGTGAAACTCCTCCTTCCTCCTCCACCTGTAACCAGAGTCCCTAAAGGTAAAGGTTCCCCTTGCATGTCTGTGTTAGTCGTTCCTGACTCTAGGGGGCGGTGCTCATCTCCGTTTCAAAGCCGGAGAGACAGCGCTGTCTGAAGACGTCTCCGTGGTCATGTGGCCGGCATGATTAAACACCGAAGGCGCCCAGAACGTTGTTCCCTTCCCACCAAAGGTGGTGCCTGTTTTTCTACATGCATTTTTTATGTGCTTTCAAACTGCTAGGTTGGCAGAATCTGGGACAAGTCACAGGAGCTCACTCCGCCCTAGGGTTTCGAACCGCCGAACTGCCAACCTTTCTGATCGACAGGCTCAGCGTCTTAGCCACTGAGCCACATCATCCCAGAGCTGCTACTAGATAGAAAACGTGGCACTAGCTAATATCGTTTGTGACTGGCTTTGCATCTTGCCATGTAACCTTTAAATTCTGCTGGTGGTTCAAACGATCCTTGTTACCCCACCTTCTTGTCTCACCTATATTTAATTCTTGGAATACTTGCAGGAGCTTTTGTGAGATACCAACAGCTCCATCGTGTGGTAGAAGGGCCGAAAGGCTTAATTTCAAATGAATTGTGCAAGTTTTGAGTACCAAAGGGGACAAGGGGGAAAAAAAACAGAAGAGAATACAGTCAGAGGAGAATATTTGTAGCTCAGGGTTGAAATGAGGGCTCCTTGGTGTTCTCTGAGCTTGGTGGTTTTATTGCAGACGTTTCACGACAAAAACTAGGTAAAATCATCATTGCTAGAGGAGGAGAGGGAGGAAGAGGAGGAGGAAAGGAGGAGGAGAAGGGGGAATGTGGGGTCCCTGATGCTCTCTGAGCTTGGTGGTTTTCTTGCAGATGTTTCACGTCAAGAAATAGATAATATCATCATTGTTAGAGGAGGAGGAGGAGAAGGAGGAGGAGGAGGAAGAAGAAGAAGAAGAGGAGGAGGAGAGGAGGAAGAGGGGAGGAGGAGGAGGAGGGGGAGGAGGAGGACTGTGAGGTCCCTGATGCTCTCTGAGCTTGGTGGTTTTCTTGCAGATGTTTCATGACAAGAAATAGGTAATATCATTAGTGCTAGAGGAGGAGGAGAAGGAGGAGGAGAAGGAGAAGGAAGACTGTGAGGTCCTTGATGCTCTCTGAGCTTGGTGGTTTTCTTACAGATGTTTCATGACAAGAAATAGGTAATATTATTAGTGCTAGAGGAGGAGGAGGAGGAGGAGGAGGAGGAGGAGGAGGAGGAGGAGGAAGGAAAGGAGGAGGAGAGGAGAAGGAGAAGGAGGACTGTGAGGTCCTTGATGCTCTCTGAGTTTGGTGGTTTTCTTACAGATGTTTCATGACATAACTAGGTAACATCATCAATGCTGCACATCTGCAAGAAAACATCCACATTAAGAGAGCCCCAAGGACCACTCAACCAGAATATAGATGGAATCTTGGAGTTTAATCTTTGAGTCCAACTCCTTTCTAAGCAGGAGACCCTCTATCAGGGGTCTCCAAACTTGGGAACTATTCTGTCCGAGCTGGAGGAGCTTCTTGGATGAGAAACGAAACATCTTCAAAAAGCAAAAAACAAAACAAAACAAGGAAGTCCAATTGCCTCCTGAAAAAGCACCTTTGGGATAACCAAAGTCTCTACAGACTTTGGATTGAATGATAGAGATGGAAGGGACCTTGGAGGTCTTCTAGTCCAACCCCCTCCTGCTCAAGCAGGAGACCCTACCCCATTCCAGACAAGTGGCTGTCCAATCTCTTCTTAAAAATATCCAGCGATGGAACAGCCATAACTTCTGGAGGGAAGCCGTTCCACTGGTTGATTGTTCTCACAATCAGGAAACCTCTCCTTAATTCTAGGTTGGCTTCCTCTCCTTGATAAGCTTCCATCCTTTACTTCTCCTCCTGCCCTTCCTGACTCCATCTTCTCTGTAGCAGCCCCTCAAGTCCTGGAAGACATCTATCCTATCACCCCTACTCTTTTCACATTCCTCAATCGTTCGGCGAGCTTTTCCTCCTTCCAATTAATTGGGAATATATTTTGCTCTAAAAATCCCTTCCGCGCAACCCGTTGAGAGACCAGCTCTGTGTTCGGCAAGCAACAAAGAAAGCCACTGCTGTTTCTTTCTTCTCTCTTCGGTAAAGCAAACCGCATCTTGCTAGGCACGGAGACGTAAAAACATACATATTCATTCCCGTTCCGTTCGCACCTAGAAGGCGGGAGGTGGAGGGTAATAATGCTTGTTTGCAATTCGTTGGAAACATTTGTTCTGACCCAGTTGGGAGCCACAGCAGAAGGCATTTTGTCAATGGGTTGATTCATTTTATTTTATTTTAGTTAGTTAGTTTAGTTTAGTTAGTTTAGTTAGTTAGTTTGCCAAACATGTACAAGATAGCAGGTGTAAGTATGAACATGGACACGAACAAAGGAAATGAGTAGAAAATAAATGGGGACAGTAGGACAGGGACGGAAGGCACGACGGTGTCTTATGCACGCCCCCGTTACGGACCTCTTAGGAATGAGGTGAAGTCCACAGTGGACATTTTGAGGTTGAAGCTGTGGGGGGTTTGAGGATGTAACAACAGAGTCAGGTAGAGCATTCCAGGCGTTGACCACTCTGTGGCTGAAGTCGTATCTTCTGCAATCGAGTTTGGAGCGGTTTACACCTTGAGTTTGTATCGATTGTTTGCCCGTGTATTATTGCGGTTGAAGCTGAAGTAGTCATTGACAGGTAGGATGTTGTAGCAGACAATTTTGTGTACTACACTTAAGTCAGACCGAAGGCGGCGTAGTTTTAGGATGTCCATCTAGTTGCCTTGACTCTACCCTGAATTAAGGGACTACAGGATCATAAAAAGAAATGCTATCCATCCATCCATATCTATCCATCCATGCATCCATCCCTACCTACCTACCTACCTACCTACCTACACAGACACACACAGACACACACACACACACACACACACACATATCTTCCTTCTATCCATATCTATCTATCTATCTATCTATCTATCTATCTATCTATCTATCTATCTATCTAACTATCTATCTATCTATCTTCCATCCATCCATCCATCCATCCATCCATCATCTATCTATCTATCTATCTATCTATCTATCTATCTATCTATCTATCTATCTATCTATCTATCTATCTATCATTTACCTATCTTTCTATCTACTAATCACCCATCCATATCTGTCTGTCTGTCTGTCTGTCTGTCTGTCTATCTGTCTATCTATCTATCTATCTATCTATCTATCTATCTATCTATCTATCTATCTATCTATCTATCTATCTATCTATTAATATATGTTTTGAATTGTGAGCCACCTAGAGTTGTTCAATTAATTAAATCCCTGGGCCAGGGGTCAGACTAGAAGACCTCCAAGATCCCTTCCAGCTCTATGACTGGGACTCTAGGATTCTATCCTACGCTGCCTGGAGAAACTCAGAGATGTTGCAGTGACTCAGCAGCAGCCCCAGGTAAAGGTGTATTGCTTGAAAGAGCTGGCCTGGAATTGCCACTGGGTGGTGTGTCAACCCTCCCCTCACAATGGTCCCAAAATTTTGGTTTTCTCACTCTTCAGATCCCTCCTCCAGAATGTCAGATTCGGGTTAATGTCAGGGTTCCAAATAGCATCCAAAAGTAAATCAGAATCCAAGTCAAAGGATTGCTCAAAGTTCCAATTTATTCAGAGAGCCTTGTTGGCACATCTGAGAAAATCTGAATCTGAAAGCTTCCCAGTTTTCCCCTCCCAGTTGAAAGTTCAAGATCTTGCACCCCACAGCCAACTGGCCCACAAGTCCATCCCATGATCCAATCTCCCACTGCCATGCTGGCAGTTCCACCCATCCAGTTCCGGTCAGGTGCAGAGGTGCAAAGAGAAAGGATGACCTTGGTTTTCCAGAAAGAATGTTGTTATGGCTGCATATCATCTAACTCCATACAATCCCATTTTCCCACCATAGAAAATGCATAGCAGAATAATAGAAAGTGTGGCAGGCCAAAGACCCAAAAGGAAAGATAGCTGCAGGCCTGACATAGACCTTGAAAGATGCTCCCAGGTCTTCTCCTACTGTGGTGGCAGAATGTCAGCTGGCAAAAGGAGAGCCAACATTCCCACCCCAGTCCATTGACTTGATTGTTGTCCTGACCCCCTCATCCCCGCAAATAACCCTGGCCTTCTTGATACGACCTTTCCTTAGGCCCCCCAAGGGGTCAACAGGGGCTAACACGCACCAGCCCTCTCTGCTTCTGCCGTTCCCCTGACGGCTTCCCTGAATGGCAGCCGGCAAGCCGCGCCGGGTAGAGGAGAGGCAACGAGGCCAGTTGTGACAAACACTTGCAGGGAAATAATAAAGTGGCAAACTAATTTTGCATCGGACACACTCACCGGAGCATAAAGAGCCTCTGAAAGGGATACATCTTGAGCCATCTATCTTCCTTAAACACCCAAGCTGTGACAAAGTGGAAAGCAAAATTATGATGAATGATGGGAGAGGCTTGCAGTGGTACCTGGGTACTTTAACCGGGCAGGATGGACGCTAATGGAAAACAGAACTTCTATTGGCAGGAGAGTTATGGGGGGAGAGGGGGGGAGAAGGTGATCTTAAGGCCCACGCACATGTGGAGAGAGAGAGAGAGAGAGAAGGAGAGAAATGGAGAAAGAGAGACAAATAGAGAGAGAAAGAGAGGGAGAGAGAAAGAGAGAGAGAGAGATGGAGAAAGAGAGGGAGACACAGAGAGAGAGAGAGATGGAGAAAGAGAGAGACAGAGAGATGGAGAAAGAGAGAGAGATGGAGGCAGAGACACAGAGACACAGAGAGAGATGGAGAAAGAGAGAGAGAGATGGAGGCAGAGACACAGAGAGAGAGACACAGAGAGAGATGGAGAAAGAAAGAGGTGCTGAGAGATGGAGAAAGAGAGAGAGAGAGACGGAGACAGAGACACACAGAGAGGTACAGAGTGATGGAGAGAGATAAGAGATGAAGAAAGAGAGAGACAGAGAGAGAGATGGAGAAAGAGAGACAGAGAGAGGGGGAGGGAGAAAGAGAGAGAGAGAGATGGAGAAAGAGAAGGAGAGAGAGAAAAAGAGAGAGATGGTGAGAGATCGAGAAAGAGAGTGACACAGAGACAGAGACACAGAGAGAGGGAGAAACAGAGACAGAGAAATGGAGAGAGAGACATTTCATATATATATATATATATATATATATATATATATATATATATATATATATATATATATATATATATATATATATATATATATATATATATATATATATATATATATATATATATATATATATATATTCTTTATGATAAACCACAGCTTCGTTTTCATCAGAAGCGCATAATGAAGGCGCATCTCGTGACATAAATTAAAACCCGCAAGGGATAGGTCAGCCCAGCGCTGCGTTGTGTGAAGACAAACAGCCCATGATCCCTTGACAAGAGCTGTATCTCATTTACCATTTCTCCTTTTTTTCTCCTCCTCCTCCTCCTTCTCTCTCTCTCTCTCTCTCTCTCTCTCTCTCTCTCTCTCTCTCTCTCTCTCTCTCTCTCGTACATTTCACAATGGCAAACAACAACAACAACAACAACAACAAAAGGTTTTGTTCGTCAACAACGTCGGCGTCATTTATTTTACTGCCTCATTTGAATATGATGAATACGGAAGACGTTTATTTCTTCACCGCCGCCAAATAATTGTAGATCCACTAGTTTCGCGGCAATTAATCACTAAGATGGGGCTGAGCCCCCCTTCCCCCCCCCCCACAAACAATTCCTTTCCCCCTACAATTGGCTACAAACATGACATTGAACAATAAAAAACATTAACCTTTGCTTTGCAGCAACAAACACACAAAACACACACATACAACACACACACACATAATGCATGCATATATTTGACGATTAAAACTACTGTTGCTTTGCAGAGGCCATGTCTCCAATTTATTATTGACTTTGTTAGTTCTAGCGGGGGCAGTGGTGGAATACAACTGGTTCGCCCTGGTACGGGCGTACTGGTGCCTGCTGGGAGCACCAGGTACCATTCCAGTATGGTGCTCTGGAGGGCCCATCTGCCCGCCTGCACTCCTTACCTGTATTTGAGCTGTTCGGGACTCCTGCGCATGCGCACAGAGCGTACGGCATCTGTGCGATGCTCCGCCGAGCAGCTGGAGTGTCAGGGAGGCATCACGGGTGGTAAGTACACATGCGTGTTCATGTGGTGGATGCCTGCCCCCGTTGCACCGTACCGGTTGCACCAGGATCCGGGACCCCCACTTAGCGGGGCGCTCTATTTCCGCCGGCAGCTGGGGCTGAAAATACGGGACCCACTGGGCTGGAAAGGGGGGGAATGAAAAGGAGTTGAAATCTGCGGAACAAAATCTCTTGTTTTGAATGGTGGAGGTTTTGGGGTATGATTGCACAGTGAAACTAGTGGTTCTGTCCAGGGGTGCGTTCCTACCGGTGTTGGTACCGGTTTACTTTGCGCACGGGCGCACATGTTCACTTTGCATGCGCGAACTCCATGAAAACCTAAAACATACAGGCAAACAATGGCAGCAAAGACCGGGGAATCGGTTCAGGGGCGTGGCCAGCCTAGGTCACTGCCATTTCTGCGACCCAGGCCAAATTATCACTACCAGTTTGCCCAAACCAGTGCAAACTGGTAGAAACCCACCTCTGGTTCTGCCTTAGAATGCTGGCTGTTACTCACCATTGATCCATGTTTCAATAGAAGAGAGTATTTGTAGCTCGAGGTTGAACTGTGGGGGCACTCGGGGCTCTTGGTGGTTTTCTGGGAGACATTTCATGACCCAGCTAGGTAACATCATCAGGGGTAGAAGGGAGTAGGGTGTGTGGAGGAGGAGAAGGACTGTGGGTTCCAATAGAAGAGAGTATTTGTAGTTTGTGGTTGAACTGTGGGGGTTCTTATGAGAGACCGCCTGCTGCCAATTACCTCCCAAAGACCCATTAGATCACACAGATTAGGCCTCCTCCAGGTTCCGTCTACTAGCCAATGTCATCTGGCTATTACCCGGGGGAGGGCCTTCTCTGTGGCGGCTCCAGCCCTTTAGAACGAGCTCCCGGCAGAGATTCGGACCCTCACCTATCTCCAGGCCTTCCGAAAAGCCATTAAAACCTGGCTGTGTCGGCAGGCCTGGGGTCGATGAGTTCCCTTCCCCTCTCGAATCGTGTGGCTGTTGGTTGTTTTAAATTCCCTGTATTTTTTGTTGTAGTTCTTGTGTTTCCCTCCCCTCCTTTGGGTTTGTGCGCCGCCCTGAGTCCCACCGGGAATAGGGCGGCATATAAATAAAATGAACCTTGAACTTTGAACCTTGAACCTTATACTCTCTGATCTTGGTAGTTTCCTTGGAGACATTTCAAGACCCAGCTAGTAACATCATCAGGGCTAGAGGGGAGTAGGGTAGGGCGAAAGAGGAGGAGGAGGAGGAGGAGGAGGAGGAGGAGGAGGAGGAGGAGGAGGAGGAGGAGGAGGAGGGGAGGAAGAGGAGGAAGTGATCATTCTTGGTGCTCTCTGAGTTTGTTTTGTTTTCTTGAAGACATTTCATTACCCAACTAGGCAACATCATCCATGCTAAAAGGGAGAAGGGGAGGAGGAAGAGGAGGAGGAGGAGGACTGTGGGGTCCTTGGTGCTTTCTGAGCTTGGTGGTTTCCTTTCAGATGTTTCATTGCCAACATCATTGGTCCATGCCTGCTTGTGAGTAAGTAGGATTATATTTACAAAAGGGTTGGGCATATATTTATAGAATGTTAAGTCCTTCACAGGATCCCTATTAAGGTTTTGGCCAAATCTGTCAGGAGGCTGAGTCAGCATCGTTTGAATCCGTTTTAATTTCTTGGTCAGTGTAAGGTTATCTGGCATTTGACATAGCCATTGTTAATTCTCTTTTATTGCCTGCCAGGGCAAAACTACCAAAGCAATCAATTGCTCTTTATGAACATGAAAGTGCCATTTCTTTTTATAACCAACCCAGTTTAATTCTGGCCCTCTTGTCCCTGCACTTCTCAGCCTTCAAAGCCGCCTGGTTGTGAGTTGCTGACTTAACTGACATATTCTGCCCCTTGGAAAGTCTGACTTCCAACTCCAGATCTGAAAGAGGTGAGCAACTGAACAAGACTTTCAAAGGGTTTAGGAGAGATCCAGGAAATCTGGGTGGTGCACAATGAAAATATTCATCTGGGGGAAAAGATGTTTGTTTCTCTTCTGTTATCCTCAGAATGCTTGAAAAATTCTTCCAAGTTTTCTCCTGGTGATAGCAATAGCACTTATCAATAGCAATAGCAATAGCAATAGCAGTAGACTTATATACCGCTTCATAGGGCTTTCAGCCCTCTCTAAGCGGTTTACAGAGAGTCAGCATATTGCCCCCAACAATCTGGGTCGTCATTTTACCCACCTCGGAAGGATGGAAGGCTGAGTCAACCCTGAGCCGGTGGGATTTGAACCGCTGAACTGCTGATCTAGCAGTAGCTTGCAGTGCTGCATTTAACCACTGCGCCACCTTGGCTCTATAGACCAGGGCTCGGCAACTTTAAACACTCAAAAAGCCACAAATAACTCATCTAGGAGAAGATAAAGGGACACGGTGGCTCAGTGGCTAAGAAGCTGAGCTTGTCGATCAGAAGGTCGGCAGTTTGGCGGTTCGAATCCCTAACGCTGCGTAACGGAGTGAGCTTCTGTGATTTGTCCCAGCTTCTGCCAACCTAGCAGTTCGAAAGCACGTAAAAAATGCAAGTAGAAAAATAGGAACCACCTTTGGTGGGAAGGAAACAGCGTTCCATGCGCCTTCGGGGTTGAGTCATGCCAGCCACATGACCATGGAGATGTCTTTGGACAGTGCTGGCTCTTTGACTTTGAAATGGAGATGAGCAGCGCCCCCTAGAGTCGGGAACGACTAGCAATTAGGAGAAGATATATAGATGCGGTCAATGATTTAGTGGCATATAACTGATGTCTATACATACAAGGCATACCATCCCTACAGAACTCTATATTCTTGGGATAGTGGAAGGAAAGAGAAGGAGAAGAATATTACCTTCTAGTCTTTGGATAGAAACTAACCAAGAAGAGACGCAACCTAGAACGAAGGAGAACTTTCCTGACAGTGAGAACAATCAACCAGTGGAAGGGCTTGTCTTCAGAAATTGTGGGTGCTCCATCACTTTCAAGAAGAGATTGGAACGGAGTAGAGTCTCCTGTTTGAGCAAGGAGCTGGACCTCTGAGGCCCCTTCCACCTATGATGATCATGATGAAGAGCAGCAAGGTGCAAGGACTCAATTAAAGAAGCAAAGGATCTACCATGGGAAGACTTGAAGGACCAAGATGAAGACATCTAGGGGAAGGCAGCCACCAAAGGCAAACCTGACTCCATGGCGCATAGTCAATCTCTAGATCCTTTTGTTCCTTCCTTTCTTCTCCCAACTTCCCTTTATTTCCAGGCCAATGGTGATGAAGGCTCCAGCTGTTGGGGCCTCACTGCCCTTGTGCAGTTTGCCTGCCAGTTGTGCGCTGCCGATCGCAATGGATGCCACCATCTGCCACGCCACATGGACATCATCATCTCCCCTTAATTACATTAGCCGTGCAATCAGTTACTGGATTACAAGGCCCGGCGATGAGCTTTTAAATCTTGGTGGAAATCATAAATAATTGCAGTAAGTGCCAGGCGCCAGATGCATGCACCAACTCCGCTCGTGTTAGATAAATAGTAACCTTACGCTACGGCGTCAGAGTAACCTTACGAGGCCAGACGGTGGGCAGGGCCACTTCTGGATTTGGTTCCCTTTCGTCCGCTTCAAAGTGGAAAAGGGGATTGGATCTGAGAAGAGGACTCCAGATTAGCCTGGTGTTGGTTAAAAATGGAGGAGCCGGGAGAAGATAAAGTACCCAAATGACGCACTATCAAATGGAAAAGGCGGGGGGGGGGGAGAAGGGGAAAACAGAAAAGAAAATATTAAATATATAAGTATATATTCAAGAACAATATGTAAAGGGGAGGGAACATAACTAGGGTAGACTAGCGAAGGTAAGTGACAAGAAATGATACTAAATTATATTTGGGTTGGGGGAAATACCATCCCAAGGAAACATAAACTGAGTTTTGTAATATACACCAACAATAATAGAAAAAGAAAGGGAAAGAGGAGGAGAGACTGAAAGGAAGACGGGGGGAAGAGGTAAGGAGAGGAGGACGAAAAGGAGAGAAAGAGAAGGAGAGAGGGTAGGAAGGGGAAGAGGAGGAGCAGGAGTAGGAAAAAGGTAAGGGAAGAAGGAAGAGAAAGGAAAGGAGGAAGGAAGGAAGTAGAGAAGGGAGAAAGGGAGAAAAGAAAGAGAAAGCAAGGAGGTGTTACAACAGGCAGAAGGGATGGTAAATAAAGCAACCCAAACTGTATATTATAACCTATGAAATGAAATGAAATGATAAATGTATAAGAATGATAAATGTACAGAAGAATAACAACCAGGTGAATATATACTTAAAATGGTATGTACGAGAATAAAAAAATAAAAAATTCTTTGGGGGGGGGAAATGGAGGAGCCGGCTTTAAAATGCGTCTCTTGTTCGGTATCAGCCTCTGCCAGGCTGCAAAAGAATGGAGAAATCTTTCTTTGTGTTCAAGTTGGCATCCTTTCCAGATTCTTTTTTTTCCCAATCAAATTTTTATTTTTTTTATATCCTTTATACATATCAATGCGTGAACAGTGTGGTAGCCATGTAACATAAATTCAGTACACATAAACATAGTCTTATTATTCCTAAGCATTACATTTCATTTCCATTGTTTCACATTATTTATACAGGTCTTTTATTATTCCCCTTCCTTTCTGAACCATCTTTCTGTCCTTTTGCATATCTTAACATATTAATATATAATTATTTATTCCCCCCACTATTTTCTCTCCCTATTTTAACTCCCCCACCCTTTCATATCGCTATAATATTCAAAGACGTGTTTTCCACCTATTTCGTTGTTCGTATTTCTATAGTTAAACCAACGTTCCATCCTTCAATCTAGCATCCTTTCCAGATTCTTGAGATTGGCATAGCGGGCGTTAAAAACCCGAGGTGTCAGCCTCAGAAAGGAGGCAGGGCATCAAAATTGGCCATTAAATTCTAATTGATGGCCCAGCAGCCGTTAATGAACAAGCTCGGGTCATTAATCCAAGCTGCAAAGAGAGATATTGTTTGTATTTAACAAAGCGAAGCAGAATTCTTCTTTTGCGGCTTCCTCGTTATTATGGGATATGGTCCTCTGGCTCAAACTGCGGCTGTGGTTTCATTTAGGATTATGGGATCTGGGGAAATTGTGCCCTGTTCTCTGGCTCTGTTCCCACGACACATTGAACTCGAGCAGCTACTCAACAGTTAGTTCGGGGCGGTGGTGAAATTCAAATTGTTTTACTACCAGTTCTGTGAGCATGGTTTGGTGGGTGTGGCAGGGGAAGGATACCGCAAAATCTCCATTCCTAGCCCCACTCTGGGGACCAGCCAGAGGTGGCATTTGCCGGTTTTCCGAACTACTCAAAAGTTCTGCTACTGGTTCTCCAGAACCTGTCAGAACCTGCTGAATTTCACCCCTGGTTCAGAGGCTGACAGATAACTATTATCATTGGGGGAAAACAGAGTTCCATTTTCTCCAGGAAGTGCCCAACATATTGTTCTGAGCTAGGCTTCCCCAAAAAGCATGAAGCAGGTTCCTGATCCCGACAAAACCCCTTTTATTAAACGAATGTGAATTCCTCTCATTCACATTCAGCAAAGGCTCCCGTTATTTCTCCCAGCTTCTGCCAACCGAGCAGTTCGAAAGCACGTAAAAAATGCAAGTAGAAAAATAGGAACCACCTTTGGTGGGAAGGGAACAGCCGGAATTCCGTGAGCCTTCGGCATTGAGTCAAGCCAGCCACATGACCACGGAGATGTCTTCGGACAGCGCTGGCTCTTCGGCTTTGAAACGGAGATGAGCAGCGCCCCCTAGAGTCAGGAATGACTAGTACATAATTGCGAGGGAACCTTTACCCTTTTATTGACTATGTTAACTCTATTGGTGCATTTTTACACAGCTAATTTTACTTCTAATTCTTATGTTTATTCTCAAACCATCGATAAAACGATTCCCATATAATAATCAATTTGTTCTTTCTCTTTAATTGCCAGTGTTAATCTGTTCATTCCTGCACATTCTAATATTGTCCTAATCACAGTCTTCTCTGTGGGAATCTCCTCGCTTTTCCAATTTTGTGCAAAGACAACCCTAGCTGCTGTTATAACATGAATGATCAAATATACATTTTCTTTACTCTCAGTTTCTGGTAAAAATCCCCAACAGGAATATTTCACATCTCTTTGCGTCTGAGTGCAATACACCAAGCAGCCCACAAATAGAAGAAATGCCTTTAGGTCTGAGAAACAGGCTAAATTATATATAATTATGGGAAAGAGTAGAAATGATGTTCAGATTCTGGCAATGGCGAACTGGGAGCTGTCCATTCCTGAAGGCTAGCTATCCGACCTGTGTCACCATCTGTTTCCCCAACTTTATAAAAAGTTTTCATCCCTTGTAAAAAATGGTTCTGCTTCACAATCTCATTCTCATGACGCTTGAGATTTCCTTTCAAATATGTATTTCCGCCTGTATTTGGGATTGGAGGCCTGTACTTGATTCTGTTTTCCTCTCCTTTCAGACAAGCATTTGCCTAAAATGGGTAGGTAGGCACTCCTGCTTGAGCAGGGGGTTGGACTAGAAGACCTCCGAGGTCCCTTCCATCTCTTATTCTTTTATTCTGAGTTGGGTGGACTCAAATCTCCCTTGAATCAAGCTTGGCTCCTGGGGACTTCAGGATTTGTGGCGTCCTCTTTTTTTTAAAATAGTTTTTTTTAAATTACATTTTATATCTAATAAAAATACAGAACCTCTTGATGTGGGTTCTTGAAGGAGGAGAGTGAAAAAGTTGGCTTGAAACTCAACATTAAGAAAACAAAGATCATGGCATCAGGCCCTCTCAATTCCCGGCAAATAGATGGGGAAGAAATGGAGGTAATGACAGATTTTATTTTCCCAGGCTCCAAGATCAGAGCAGATGGGGACTGAAGCAAGAAATTAAAAGACGCTTGCTCCTGGGGAGGAAAGCTATGGCAAATCTAGACAGTATCCTAAAAAGCAGAGACAACAAAAGTGTATGTAGTCAAGGCGATGGTTTTCCCAGTTGCAATGGATGGCTGTGAAGGTTGGACCATAAGGAAGGATGAGCGCCAAAGAATGGAGGCCTTTGAACTCTGGTGCTGGAGGAGACTCCTGCATTGAGTCCCTTGGACTGCAAGGCCATCCAACCGGCCAGTCCTAGAGGAGATCAACCCTGACTGCTCTTTAGAAGGCCAGATCCTGAAGAGGAAACTCAAAGACTTTGGCCACCTGATGAGAAGGAAGAAAGACTCCCTGGAGAAGAGCCTCATGCTGGGAACGATGGAGGGCAGAAGAAGAAGGGGACGGCAGAGAAGGAGGTGGCTGGATGGAGTCACTGAAGCAGCCGCCATGAGCTTCAATGGACTCCAGAGGATGGTAGAGGACAGGAAGGCCTGGAGGAATGTTGTCCATGGAGTCGCGATGGGTCAGACACAACTTCGCAACTAACAACAGCAAAAATACAGAAGAAGCAAAGGTAGGAATTTCTTAGAAAAATGCAAACTTTCTTATTAGAAAAATAAGAAAAAGGTAGAAATTAGAATAAAAGGTAGGAAAATGAGAGAAAAAGAGCAAAGACTTCTGAATTATTTAAATTTGAAGTACAAAAATAATACAACCTTAATCTTTGGCTTTACATTTTACTACATTTCTAAAATTACTCTTATTCTAATCATTTAAATGTAAATTCAAAGTTTCGTTGTTTTGATTTTTGAGCAAAATGTCCAGAAGCAATTTCAAAGTAGAAACCAAACCAAATACATTTAAAAAAAAATAATAATCCATTTCTTCTAGCTCCATCTTCTTTACCATCCACTCTTCCATGCTGGGAATTAAGGTTTACAGTGTCCTGTAATATGCAATCGCTTCACCCTGGCTTTCTCCTTGCAGTCCTATCACGTTAGGGGAAAAAAAGTTCGCTACTGCAGTTAGCTTAAAAACCATAAGCAAAATAGGTGACCTTGCCACACACAACCATTCTAGTTGTAACTTATCATTGTGTGTTTAGTCTTCTTATTTATCAAAAATATTTGAATATCTGCCCTTCGTGGTTGGCTTACAATGGTAATGTGTTTTGTGCTTGTTCGTATTACAGAAAAACAGTGTTTAAGACAAGGGGGTTAAACTCGAGGCCCCTGGGGCCAGGTATTGCCCACGGGGTGCTTATATCTGGCCCAGGAGCCCGTTTTCGCTGCAGACCACTTGGGCCACCACAGGAGCCCCCCCCCCCCCACGAGGGATGTAGAACTGGCCACATCCACCCTGCCCCCCACTCCCGAGGTCACACAACCCTGATGTGGCCCTCAATGAAATTGTTTTTGACACTCCTGGTTTAAGCCATTTGGAGACTCAAGGGTGGGTGAGAGTTGATCTGTGTGGTTTGTCTATGTGGCTTAAGTGCTAAGTCTGTTTATTCATCTACATATCAAAGGAGTAAGCTTCAAAATGCATTTATTGATTTGATCAATTATGATGTCCCATTGAGAGGATTGATGGGGGACTACAAAGGATTGAGAGATTTTGCACATAGGAAAGAGGGAGGGAGAAGGTAGATAGATAGATAAGGATGGATAGATGATAGATAGATAGAAGATAGATAGATAGATAGATAGATAGATAGATAGATAGATAGATAGATAGATAGAAGATTGATGGAAGATAGATAGATAGACACCCTGTTTCCTTGAAAATAAGACCTCCCCAGATAATAAGCCGTCAGGCTTTTGAGCGCATGCGTTAAAATAAGCCCTCCCTGAAAATATTGCGACACAGCAGCAGCCACGAGGTGACCATGTTCGCCACCTCCTGCACCTCAAAAATAATAAGACCTCCCTGAAAATAAGGCCAAGCGCTTATTTTGGGGGTCAAAAGAAAATAAGACCCTGTCTTATTTTTGTGGAAACACGGTAGATAGGAAGAAAATAGAGATAGAGAGATGGATGGAAAATAGATGATAGATTGATAGATATATAGAAAATAGATACATTGATAGATAGATAGAAAATAGATAGATAGATAGATAGATAGATAGATAGATAGATAGATAGATAGATAGATAGAGATAGATAGATAGATAGATGGATGGAAAATAGATGATAGATTGATAGATAGAAAGATAGATAGATAGATAGATGGAAAATAGAAGATAGATTGATAGATTGATAGATAGAAAATAGATAGATAGATAGATAGATAGATAGATAGAGAGAGAGAGAGAGAGAGAGAGAGAGAGAGAGAGAGATGGATGGAAAATAGATGATAGATTGATAGATTGAAAGATAGAAAGATAGATAGATAGATGCATAGATAGAGATAGATGGAAAATAGAATATAGATTGATAGATAGAAAATAGATAGATAGATAGATAGATAGATAGATAGAAAATAGATGATAGATTGATAGATATATAGCAAACAGATAGATAAGATAGATGGAAAATAGATAGAAAGATGGATAGATAGATGGAAAATACACGATAGATTGATAGATAGATGGAAAATACATGATAGATTGATAGTAGAAAATAGATAGATAGATGGAGAATAGCTGATAGATAGATAATCACCCTGAATATTCAGTGTGCAAAGGCCAAAATAAATAACTCCTTGCCAAAGAAGATGCTGCTAGAAAAGAGGGGGGCGCCCCAAAAAGCCCCACTCGGGGATCACAGCCCCTCCACCGACCCCCGTCCTTCTCCCCTTGGCAGGGGAGGAAAACCGGCGGACAGGCAGGCTCGGGTTGGAGCGCGCCCCCGTCCCCGCTCTCTCCAGGCACCTCTCCTTCCCTGGCGGTGCGCTCCGGGCGCGCTTTGGAGAGGCTCCGGGGGTCCCCCGCGCGCCCTGGGCGCACGGCTAGGGCGATCCCGGGCTGTGGCCGCGCGGCTGGCTGCGCCGCTTCTGCCTGGAGCCGGTGGGCGGCGGCGAGGGAGGCCGAGGCGAGGCAGCGGCAGTGCGGGCTCCGGGAGGCAGGGGGCTCTGTGGCTGGAAGGCGGCGGCTCGTCGGAAAGCAGCGCCCGGCTGGGTGGGAGGCGGTGTCAGCTCGCCCTCGGCCGCCGCTTCCCTCCGCCCTCGCTCGGCTGCGGACGGGCTGCTCCGCTTGGGATCTGGGGGGCCTCGCCTTTGCACGCCCGGTAAGGACCGACGGCTCCTGCGGACCCCGCCGGGCCTCCTCCTCCTCCTCCCTCCCACCCGCTGCCGCCTCTTCTTCTTCTTCTTCTCCTCTTTTTCTCCTTCTCCTCTTCTCCTGCCTCCTTCTCCTCTTCTTCCTCCGCCCCGCCGGGCAATGAAAAGCTGCTTCTGCCTGAAACGGGGGAGCCGCCACCAGCCGCCACCAGCAACAGTTAAGTGTCTCCCATCCACCCACCGACCCCCTTATCGAGGCCTGGCTGACCCCCCCCCCCGCCCCAACCACAACCATTGCTCCCCTCTCCCAGACTGGGCCCTGCGCCCCCTTCCTCCTTGCGCTCCTGCTCCCTCTTCCCTTCCCCTGCATAAACCTTTTGGGGTTCGTTGGGGGGAACCCTTCTCTCTCCCCCCCTCCCCATGCTAAACCGGGGAAAAGGAGCGCGGAGGCCTTGCATATGCTGTGTATATTTGAGGGGGGGCTGTAACTCTCCCCGTTTCTTCCAGCCCTTCCCTTAAAGGGGGTGGGGACCCCTCTCCCTTGTTTCAGGGACTAGAGTGGGGGAGGATGGGAGGGGGTAAAGGGGGGGAGAGACCCCGCAAAGATTCAGAACAAGGGGGCTGGCTTTGTCTTGTGTGCCCCCCCACCCCCTTCCCTCTTTTTTCCAATACCAGGCAAGGAAAAATCTCTGCCAGCCAATCAAAGACCACAAACGGAGGGGAGGCCCGCCTGCGCTTTGAATCACAATAGCTCCCATCCGCCAGCTTCCTTGATGCTGTTTTTTGCTTTCCTGGGTGGTTTTTGGGGGAAGGTGGGGGCTTGAAAGCCCCCTTGTGTTTGGGAGCAGAAGACCCCCCCCTTGGAGGTCAGCTTTCCCCCCCCCTCTGCTTTGTTGCATTAAAGAGGCGGGGACTTGCCTTGCGTGACCCCAGGTTCTTCCCACGCGGGGGTCACCCACCCAGCTTCCTCCCACCCTCCTGGAATGGCACCTAGGTCGGGTGTCTTCCGGTTCGAAGCCCCCCCACTCCCCACTGATATTGACTCCCTGCTTTTTTAGTTCCGGTCTTCCAAAGGATCCCATCCTGGGAGCTGCCTTGCTTTCGTATTTTCCAGTGGGAAAAGACCCCTTTGGGAAAGCAGGGGTCCCAGCGGGTCAAACAAGGAAGAGACCCTTTAAATGAGGAGAGGGGGGGGAAATGAGCTCTACACACACACACACACACACACACACACACACACACACACACACACGTGCAGCATTACTCTTGGGAACCCTGAAAGCTCAACAACAGGAACAGAAAATATCTACTAGTTGTGTTTATTTTGTTTTGTTTTGTTTTTATTAAAAAAAAAATACTGCTACTGTTAGGTTAACAAGAGCTAATAGACTTCATTCTCCCCCTCGCCCCCCCCCAAAGAAAAGCTGAAGGGAAGCCAGGAAGGGCTACAGCATAAGCTAGTGTGACCAGCTGGTGAGTTGGGACAAGTTATCAATAGAATATATTCTAACGCAATATTAGCAACATATTGCTCGTTCAGTCAGCCTGCTAAGTCGCTGCCTTGTTTGTGACAGGGGATGTTGTCTTTGTAAACTAGAGCAGTGTTTGTCAACCTTGGCGACTTTCAGTCCTGTGGACTTCAACTCCCAGAATTCCCCCAGCCAGCTATGCTGGCTGGGGGATTCTGGGAGTTGAAGTCCAAAGGACTGAAAGTCGCCAAGGTTGACAAACACTGAACTACAGCAGCAGTACCAACTGGTGGTCCATGGACCACTGGTGGTCCGTGAGGAAATGTTGGTGGTCTGCAGAAAAATTATTTGCATTTTTTATACGTCACAAAATCTGGGGTCCTCAAACTACGACCCCTGGGACGGATACGTGCAATGAACGCTTGTGTGGCTGCAGAGAGTCTCCCCCTTTGGGGTCTTTTTGTGAGGGTCGGAAAGGGGCAGAAATTCCCACTTGGGGTCTGCTTCAGCCTCCTGGTGGGGGGCTTTGGGCGAAGGCTGGAGGAAAGCGCCACTGGTGGCAAAGAGCCAAAGGGCCTCGTTCCAGTGGGACTGCATCATGGCCTGGAACTGGCTGACTATCTCAGCCCGCTGAGCCTCCAGGCACCGGCACCTGGCCTTGCACTCCCGTAGGTCTTCCCTCCGCTTGGAAAGCCTATGCTCCTAGTCCTCAGTGAGGGGCTTCTGCTGAGCCTCCTTCTTGGTCAGATCCAATTTGAGCTGTTTTGCCAACTCTTTCTCCTGGGGGCTGCTTAGCTCCAGCAACTGCTTCCTGTTGGGGCCCTAAGGAGCCCAGGTGGGCAGGTGAGGAGGGTCTGGGAGGGGTGAGTAGAGGCTGTCGAGGCGCCCCTCAATGTGAGTGACATCGAGTTGGCCACACCCACCCAGACACATGACCACCTAGCCACACCCAGCCAGCTGGTCATTAGGCAGATCATATTAGTAGTCAGCGGGATTTCAAATTATGAATTTAGTGGTCCCTGAGATCCGAAAGGTTGGGACCCCTGAACTAGAGTGATGAAAGGAAACATTGCTAAATGCCAGTGTAGCAAGTTGTAACGGATACAATTCAGCCAGTTGTGTATTCGGCGAAACAACAACGTGTGGCCTACTACTGGTTCCCCCTTGTGTGGTCTTTTCAGGACGGTGTAGCTACTCTTAGTTTTCCCACCAGGTGCAGCGAGCTTCCAATTGGATTCTTGTAACAATATTAAATATCTGCAGTTCAAATGTGGAGGCCTTGTTGGATTTCTTGCTGGACTGCCACTCTACAGGTAGTCCTCAGTTTAGGACCACAATTCAGCTCAGAATTTCTGATGCTAAGTGAGACATTCATTAAGCAAATTTTGCCCTGCTTTACAACCTTCGTTGCCCCAGTTGCGTAAGCGAATCGCTGCTGTTGTTAAAAGTTAGCAACATGGTTGTTAAACGAAAATGGTTTCCCATTGAGGTTGTTTGTCAGAAGGTTGCAAAGGGGGGATCACATGACCCAGGGAAGCTGCAGCTGTCATAAATACAAGTCAGTTGCCAAGTGTCTAAAGTGTGAAACGTGGTCATAAGTCTCTTCCCCCCCCCTGCCGCCGTAACTTTGAACTGTCACTAATCGAACTGTTGAAAATCAAGGACTATTTGTGTTTGTAGTCCAGAAAGGGGCGCAGTAGCTCAGTGGCTAAGACGCTGAGCTTGTCGATCAGAAAGGTCGGCAGTTTGGTGGTTCGAATCCCCAGCGCTGCGTAACGGAGTGAGCTCCCGTGACTTTGTCCCAGCTTCTGCCAACCTAGCAGTTCGGAAGCAGGTAAAAAATGCAAATAGAAAAATAGGCACCACCTTTGGTGGGAAGGGAACAGCGTTCTGTACGCCTTCAGCGTTGAGTCTCTTCTTGTCTTCCAGGATCTGTCCACCATGCCGGAAGTTAGAGAGCTCACCGATGCTTTGGCCAACGTGCCTATGGACCCCATTACCGGCGTTGGTGTCATAGCCTCCCGGAGCCGAGCCCCAACCAATTATGACGTGGTGAGTATGAACTCTGGAATGGTTTCCTTTCTTTGTCGTCTTTGTACAGGGTAGATTTGATTTTAATCATGACTTAAATCACTAGTCAAAAGGGTTGTGTTCTGAGCTAGGCTTCCCCAAAAACCACGAGGCAGAGTCCTGGTCCCGACAAAACCCCTTTTATTAAACGAATGTGAATTCCTCCCATTCACATTCAGGCAAAGGCCTGGCAAAGAGTCTTTCAAAGGAGTATTTATGACCACAGACCTCATCTATCTTGGAAAGCTGCCATGTAAATATTTCCCAAATGAGGCGCTGTGCAAGGAAAGGCTGGGCACAGAGTCTCTGAGATTCACGGGCAGATCTTCACACTCCAAACCAGCACCTTTCTACCCTGTTTCCCGCAAAATAAGACCTCCCCGGATAATAAGCCCAATCGGGCTTATTGAGCGCATGCGCTAAAATAAGCCCTGCCCTGAAAATATTGCAGCGTAGCAGCAGCCACGAGGTGACCATGTCCGCTGCCTCCTGCACCTCAAAAATACTAAGGCCTCTCCGAAAATAAGGCCAAAATTGGGGTTCAAAATCTTGTTTTTGGGGAAATGCGGTAATTATGATGTTGTTTGTGAGAACTTGCCCCCCCCAAAAAAATTTGTTTTAATAGGGAAAACTAAATAAAGGAGAGGTACAAACAACTCGCTGGTGTTTCCATGCCAGGAAAGGAAGGGGAGGGGAAAGAATTTTGCAAATCACCTGTCTGGAATCTCAAACAGGAGCTTTCTCTCCGTAGCTACTATATTTCCTCATACTTGAGGGCTGATAAGGGAGCGTTAAGTTCACCACTTCAAATTCCAAGACGGATTGTATGTTTGTTTTATTCCCCCCCTCCAACCTCCCTGCACAAAGTGAGAATCGGGAACTGGCTTTTGGGCTGTTTTGCAAGAAGGAAAGGAAGAACTCCATCGATCTATCGAGACCTAGGCTTCCCCAAAAAGCATGAAGCAGATTCCTGGTCCCGACAAAACCCCTTTTATTAAACGAATGTGAATTCCTCTCATTCACCTTCAGCAAATTCCTTTCAAAGGAATATTTATGACTACAGACCTTATCTAGCTTGGAAAGCTGCCATGTAAATATTTCCCAAATGCGGTGCTGTGCAAGGAAAGGCTGGGCACAGAGTCTCTGAGATTCACGGACAGATCTTCACACTCCTGAAACAAATCTAACCCATGAACGAACAAATTGTTTCCTGCGAAAGCTCCCTCCCCTTTCGCTCCTCTTTTATTTAAGTCACTTTTTTTCAGCACTGTTGTAATTTTGAACAGTCACTAAGGGAACCGTTGTATGTCGACGACTACCTGTAGTTATTATCTAGGTTTCTGGATGGTGGTTAGAGCAGATGAGTTGTAATTCTTCCCTGCAAACCTCACCCAGCTCCTTATAACTCCACTGAGTTGATCCAATTAAGATGTTTGCTTTTCATTGGCATATTAACTATAAAATGTTGCAATATAATAATCTATGTTAGTCAACGCACTGCATTTATATCACATGCATTGCATTAATATTAATCAACGAAATACATTAATTTATATTAACGCATTATGTTAACGTGTTACATTTATTTTAATCAATGCGTTACATTCTATGAATCCATATACTGAATTTATATGCCACCCAACTCCCAGCAAAGGTGACTTTTTCCCATATAGTCAGATATTCCCAGATTTGGAAACATGATTTGGAAACATGATTTGGAATGTGGATGACATGGATGATGTGTTTAGAATCAAAGAGGCCAAGTTGCTAGTCCTCAGGGTTCCAATAGGAACCTTTCAAGGGCAAGGAGGACTCTAAGCTGAGTATATTTACTTGAATAGGGAAGGTTCATTGGAACGCCAGGGCCTCGCCCATCTCTGTTGTAAGGAGCGCACACGAATCCCAAAGCTGGCACATTCACCCCGTTGTCACAAGTTGTGCTGGATTTTAATGTTTACCTTTTTATTTTGCACTAGCCGATAACCTGGCGTTGCCCGGGTATTTATTTATAGGGGGGGAAATGTCCAGACCAAACCTAATTTCTAACGTTGGATTTTCCCCCTTACCAGAGGGAGCCCCCTTGGGGAGTACTCTGAAGCCGTGACCATGGCAACTCCACTGCACTGACTGTGCAGTAGAAGCTATTTTACAGCAGTGCAGTAGAAGCCATTTTACAGCAGTACAGTAGAAGCCATTTTAAGGCACAACAGGCTGTATCTTAACAGAACATACACACTAAGAGGTGTTAGGGATGTTTTACCCCCACAATATTTGTTTCCAGAGAGTAAGTCGTCTGTGTTACCAAGTTTGGTTGAAATTGCTCAAAGCGCTCCAGAGTTATGCTGGAAAACACACACACACACACACACACACACACACACACACAAGATTGGGCAGGGATGAATTAATTGCGCCTTTGGCATTTCGCAGGGAAAAAGGCAGAGAACATTCTTGGAGGTGAATGTTCAAACATGTGCAGGCTGGTAGCTTAGATTTTGACGATTTTCCAGGCTGGGATGGGAAGGAAGTTTTGGGATCAGAAGGAGAGGCAGCTGTGCTTTTTGAGGTCTCAAGATTATGGTTTCAGGCCCCGATTTCTGATGTTCCTAGAAAAATAAGGTGGGAGTATATCGTATTTTTCGGAGTATAAGACGCACCTTTTTTCCTCTAAAAAGAGGCTGGAAATCTGGGTGCGTCTTATACACCGAATACAGCAATTTTTGCCTCCCGGAGCCCTGCCCCTTCACCCAAATGGCCGTGTAGAGCCTTATGGAAGCTTTCAGAGGGCTGCTGGGAGCTGGGAAAGCAGAAATGAGTGAAAAACGGGCTGGGTTTTTTTGCTTAATTTTGTCCCCCCAGCCCCCAGGAGTACTCTATAAGCCTCCATAAGGCTATACATACAATGGCTCATTTGTGGTCATAAATCAAGACTATCTGTACACTAGAGGAAGGGCAAAACGCCAAGAGAGTGTTTTAATATTCCCATCCACGGCCTGCTCCCTTTTCTTAATCTGTTAGGGAAGAGCTGCATTCGATCTGATTCAATCAGGAGAGAGCTGGAAGGGACCTTGGAGGTCTTCTAGTCCAACCCCCTGCTCAAGCAGGAGACTCTATACCATTCCAGACAAGTGGTTGTCCAGTATCTCTCTAAAAAAAACTCTAGTGAAGAAGAACCCACAACTTCTGGAGGAACCTGTTCCACCAGTTATATCCCCAAAAATATTTAAATGTATTAGAAATTTTAAAATATTGCAAAAAAAAAACAATATCTTTGTGTCTCTGACTTATTTGTAATCCACAAAAGGAGGTAGAATGATAATTGCAGTTCAAGGCAATAAAAACATCCCAGGACAATAAAAATTTGCAGTACAGCTGTAAAACTTTACAACTATTGTCATTGTAAACTCCTTTTTAAAATGTCCCTTCAGTTTTCTCAGGATCGTTCAATCTATTCTTTAAAAAAATGTATTCAGTTCCTTCATGATTATTTAGTTCATGAGCTCTTCTCTTAAAGCTTGATAAAGGGATCTTTTCTTCCAAACTTAAAAACGCTGTGTTCTGTAATGGAAAAAAGGCACAAAAAAAAAATAGAAACATGAAGGACTTATTTGATTCAGTTCTTCTCTTGCAAGCTCCAACTATTTTCCACTGTTTTTGTGGTTGATCATTTCTCCTCCTAATAGTAGATTCCCTCATGCTTGAATTTCCCAGGCTTTGGGTCTGGCACGCTGCTCTCTTTTTTCTTCTTCTGGCACATCCCAAAAAGCTTCTCTTTTTTTTTTGGAGATTTAAATAAAATTGCATTGTCGACATTCCACTGGTGCGCACATTTTGTGGCAAATGTTTTGCCATCAGAATGCTTGAGGCAGAGAGGAAATTTACCCCGAGATGAAATCACCTCTTTTAAGTTTCTTCTTTTTAACCTCCCCCCCCACTTTTAAAAAAACAATAATAATATTAATGGAATGCTGGGTTTATTGGCATGCTGTTATAAACAACATTGAAAAACAATTGCATGCCAAGGTTCTTAACTCTGCCTGAAAACAGCACAGCATTTAATAACTCAGATTTTCATCTTTTTTTAGGGTTTTTCACATCTTTACATGGGGAAAACATTGTAAAGCAAAATAAAATTTACCAGCAAGATCAGATTTTTAGATAGATAGATAGATAGATAGATAGATAGATAGATAGATAGATAGATAGATAGATGATAGATAGATAGATAGATAGATGATAGATAGATAGATAGATGATAGATAGATAGATAGATAGATAGATAGATAGATAGATAGATAGATAGATGATGATAGATAGATAGAGATAGATACCTAGATAGATAGATAGATAGATAGATAGATAGATAGATAGATAGATAGATGATAGATAGATAGATAGATAGATAGATAGATAGATAGATAGATAGATAGATAGATAGATAGATGATAGATAAATAGATAGATTAGAGAAATAGATGAGATTAGTGATAGGTAGGTAGAGAGATTGAAAGATAGAAAGAGATAGATAGATAGATAGATAGATAGATAGATAGATAGATAGATGATAGATAGATAGATAGATGATAGATAAATAGATAGATTAGAGAAATAGATGAGATTAGTGATAGGTAGGTAGAGAGATTGAAAGATAGAAAGAGATAGATGATAGATAGATAGATAGATAGATAGATAGATAGATAGATAGATAGATAGATGATAGATAAATAGATAGATGAGAAATAGATGAGATTGGAAATAGGTATGTAGGTAGAGAGATAGAAAAATAGAGATGGATGGATGGATAGATAGGAGAAATAGATGAGTAGATAGGTAGGTAGAGAGATAGATAGAAAAATAGATTAGATAGATGATAGATAGATAGATAGATGATAGATAGATAGATAGATAGATAGATAGATAGATAGATAGATAGATAGATAGATAGATTAGAGAAATAGATGAGATTGGAGGTAGGTAGGTAGGTACGTAAAAAGAGATGATAGGGAGGATAGATAAGTAGGGAGAAAATAAATGGAAGGAAGGAAGGAAGGAAGGAAGGAAGGAAGGAAGGAGCGAGCTAAGTTAGACATCAACTCCTAAGAGATGTAGACATCACAACTGGGAATTGGTCCAGAAGTTATATCCTGTCCTACTTCTCAAAGGGAAATTTAACAGCTTTTTCTACATGGCCAAATTTCTTTCGTCAGGAACGATTTTCTTCTGCTAAGTTTGAGATTGTCCTGTCTCTAGCAAAGTCCTGATTGGATTAACTATGGTTCATTCAAGAAGCTGTGGAGGTCCAGGTTGGATGAACCAGTCTGTGGATCCCACAGCGTCTGTGAACTCAGATTCGTGGTCAGGGTGTGTCACACAAGCCCAGAATGTGTGTAAGGGAAAGGGAGAGACAAAGAAGGAATGGCACATATAAGATGCAGAAAATAAGATTTAGCGCATCCTGAGAGCATGTCCCGGTAATTAGAATGGGCTCCGAGCCCAAAAATCTGCAGATTGTTCCAACAATGGCATTCCTTTCCTGAAAACACTTGGATTAAAAGCGCAGACGGAAATAAACATGTCCCCTTGCTTTTAGAATAGAACAGAATAGAATAGAATTCTTTATTGGCCACGTGTGATTGGACACACAAGGAATTTGTCTTTGGTGCAGATGCTGTCAGTGTACATAAAAAGACAAGATACATTCATCAAGAATCATAAGGTACAACGCTTAATGATAGTCCTAGGGTACCAATAAGTAATCAGAAAACAATATCAATATAAATCAGAAGGATACAAGCAGCAAGTTAAAATCATGCAGTTATAAGTGGGAGGAGATGGGTGATAGGAACAATGAGAAGACTAATAGTAATGCAGACTTAGTGAATAGTTTGACAATGTTGAGGGAATTATTTGTTTAGCAGAGGGATGGCATTCGGGAAAAAGCTGTCCTCGTGTCTAGTTGTTCTGGTGTGCAGGGCCCTATAACGTCGTTTTGAGAGTAGGAGTTGAAACAGTTTATGTCCAGGATGTGAGGAGTCTGTAAATATTTTCACGGCCCTCTTTTTGACTCTTGCAATGTACAAGTCCTCAATGGAAGGCAGGTTAGTAGTAATTGTTTTTTTTCCTGCAGTTCTAATTATCCTCTGAAGTCTGTGTCTGTCTTGGTGGGTTGCAGAACCAAATCAGACATTTTCAATGTTGTTACGCACTGTGGAAGTTCGAAGGTGGCCCCTTCTGTGGTTGAACCAAATTGCGAACCGGGTTTTGAAGATGCGTTGATGATTTTCTTGCACATGCTCGTCCACTTGCCAAGAGTTGTGTTTTTTTTAAAAAAAAACACCTTTGCAAATATTTGCTGTGGATTTGGTTGAATGGTCTCCTTGGATTGTGGGTCATTTTGGGTAATTTTCAAACTGTGTCTTTAACGCCAAGTCTTTCTCATCTCTAAAATAAGCTTAGGATTTTTACATTTGATTACGGCGCTATTTATTTCTTTGCAACCTTTGGAGGTTTGGCTAGTTTGATGCAACTCCTCAAGCCAATGAAAAGAGATGGAGAAGAATGTTTTATCACTAGAAAGCTTGGATAAATACAAGACTTTTGGACTTTATGCAAAAGGGAACAATAGTCGGACTAGACAGAGAAAATGCCCTTTATGGAAGCCACTCCAGAAAAGGTCCCATCTCACATCAGCTCTGCCAACACTGGGTGTGCCCCTGTACTACTATACTGTGGCTTCTTTTAAACATGGTTTATTAAATGCATCGGTGGTTGTGGGATCCTTGGTGCTCTCTGAGCTTGGTGGGTTTCTTGCAGACATTTCATGACCCAACTAGGTAACATCATCAGTGCCAGAAGGGGATGGGGTTCGTGGCATGGAGGAGGAGGAGGAGGAGGGCAGTGTGGTTTTTGGGTGTCCTCTGAGCTTGGTTGTTTTCTTGCATATACATTTCATGACCCAACTAAATAATACATCTTCAGCGGCTAAAGATGTGAACTACCACTGAATATCCAACACGGATGATGCTCCCTAGTTATAGACACAACTTCCATTTCTCTTTTTATCCCCTCCCCAGGTTGCACAAACAGCAGATGGCTTAGATGCTGATCTTTGGAAAGATGGATTGTTCAAATCCAAGGTCACACGATATTTGTGCTTCACGCGGACTTTCTCCAAAGAGAACGTAAGTGGCTTCACTTTTTTTTGGGCCCAAATGCGGTGGCTCAGTGGCTAAGACGCTGAGCTTCTCGATCAGAAAGGTCGACAGTTCGGCGGTTCGAATCCCTAGCGCCGTGTAACGGAGGGAGCTCCTGTGACTTGTCCCAGCTTCTGCCAACCTAGCAGTTTGAAAGCACGTTTAAAAAAATGCAAGTGGAAAAATAGGGACCGCCTTTGGTGGGAAGGGAACTTTGAACTCTGGTGCTGGAGAAGACTCCTGCATTGAGTCCCTTGGACTGCAAGGCCATCCAACCGGTCAGTCCTAGAGGAGATCAACCCTGACTGCTCTTCAGAAGGCCAGATCCTGAAGAGGAAACTCAAGTACTTTGGCCACCTAATGAAAAGGAAGAAGGACTCCCTGGAGAAGAGCCTCATGCTGGGAACGATGGAGGGCAAAAGAAGAAGGGGACGACAGAGAAGGAGGTGGCTGGATGGAGTCACCGAAGCAGCAGAGCTTAAATGGACTCCAGAGGATGGTAGAGGACAGGAAGGCCTGGAGGAACGTTGTCCATGTAGTTGCGGTGGGTCTGACATGACTTCACAACTAACAACAACAACAAATAGTGGATTCCTAAAGAGCCAGTTTGGATTAGCGGTTAAGGCTAGAAGCTGGGAGACTGTGAGTTTGGATTGGAAGCCAGGAGATCATGAAGTTGAATTAGAGCTCAGGAGACACTGAGTTTGGATTAAGAGATCTTTCGCCAGGACACTATCAGAAGCAGGAAGCCATGAGCCAGGAGGCGTTGGATTAGAATTAGAAGCCAGGAGACCGTGAGTTCTACCCTAGCTGTAGGCACCAAAGCCAGCTGCCTGATTTTGGACTGGTCTCCGCCTCTCAATCCCAAGAGCCAGAATCAAATAACGCCGAAGGTTATTCCCTCTCAGCTGTGGAAATTCCCTGGCGGGAGGCAGGGCTAGTCCTCCCTTAGCCCTAGGAAGCTCTTCCCAAAGATGCTGCCAAGAAAGCTGTATAGTCTTGTCTCTGAGTTGCCAGAAGTTGAGGCTGCCTCCAAGGCAGACCCACAGAAAATTATTTGGTTCCTAGTCAGGTTTGTTCCCCATTATTCACCTTCTCTTTGCTCTCCTGTGCCAAGATTCTTGTGGTGTGTGTGTGTGTGTGCAGATCTTGATTATTGCAGGGTGCAAAATCCCATTTCTCCCCTCCCACTCGCCCCCAAGGGAAAGATGTTTCCAGAAGGGTTCTGCTGACACAGGACGATGGGCCTCTACTTGCATGGCTGTCAGAACAAGGGAGATCTCGGAAACGGTTTCCGATGGGAAGGTTATGAAAACGTGAGCATAAAAAGCGTTGCTGTAGAACGTGGCTTCTTCTCCAGCCTTTAATTAATAAGGAACAACATTGGCTTGGATTGCAAGCCGGATTCCTTGCTCTAACTTGGCATGGAAGCATCACCTCTCCCCCCCCCCCCTTTCCCATTTTGCTTTCTGGACTTTTTGGGCCAAGCTTCAAAAAAGAAACCTGATTAGCAAAATGGATGGATGCCTCCTCTGCCCAGATAGGGATGTTCCCTGTCTGTGTCACTATTATTTTTTCCTATGGTGGTGTCATCATAAAACCGGAGCTGTGTTCATGCTTTGTAATTCTGGGAAGATGTGGCTTCCAAATGCTCGAAATAAGGGCATTTCAAGCCAATATCCCAGTCGGGTTTATGCTGGTCTATAACCATAATTGTGGCTAAGACGCTGAGCTTGTTGATCAGAAAGGCCGGCAGTTCGGCTGTTTGAATACTTAGCGCCACGTAACGGAGTGAGCTCCCATCACTCGTCCCAGCTTCTGCCAAACTAGCAGTTCGAAAGCACGTAAAAATGCAAGTAGAAAAATATCTTTGGTGGGAAGAGAACAGTATTCCGTGCACCTTCGGCGTTGAGTCATGCCGCCCACATGACCACGGAGACGTCTTCGGACAGCGCTGACTCTTCGGCTTTGAAACGGAGATGAGCACCGCCCCCTACAGTCGGCAATGACTAGCACATATGTGCGAGGGGAACCTTTACTTTATAACCATCATTGTCAGGCCTGGAAGTCATCTTTTACATTGGGTTTTCTGGCCTGCCACATTTAATGCACATTTAATGGGGAGTGTTATATGGAGTATGGGAGATATATAGTCTAAATAACATTGCTTTCTTAGAATGTCAAGGACATCTTGCTCTGCACCTGGAAGGGCATGACTAGGAGGCATCTCCAGTTTGGACGGTGCCTGATGGGACACAACATGTGATGGACATGTGGGTGCTGGGCAGGGTCTTGTACTTTCATTTGGGTGGGGAAAACCTGGAAACTTTCCAGGTGTGCCAATATGACATCTCTAATAAAATGGAACATTGAGGAACCTCAATCCTCAGAGTCTTCTTTCGTTGGGGGTGTCACTTGGATCCCTGACAATAACCCACATTTGATTGATTGATTGTTCACAATCATTCCAGTCTCTTTGCCAATGCTCAAATAATTGTCTTATCCAAGATTTAATCTTCCAAAGCCATGCCTCTTGACCCAGCGTCCAAACTTGAGCTGAAACCCAGGGATTGTTGGGGAGAAAATCTGGATACACAGATTGTACAATAACCTTATTGACTGGATGATTAATGGTCTTGTGGGAATGTAGTTTATACTTATTGGGGGGGGGGGGGTGATTTAGCTTTTTGCTGAATTCTCCACTATTTGCCAGTCATTAAGTGTTCTGCTTTTCTTCCAACAGAGTCACTTAGGTAATGTCTTGGTTGACATGAAACTCATAGATGTAAAAGATACTTTGCCTGTCGGCTTCATCCCAATTCAAGAGACTATGGATACACGTAAGTAGAGTTAGTAGCCTTTACTGTGATCAGATTCTCTCTAGATTAAACCAGGAAGAAGATTCTCTGGCACACCAGCTATGGATTGAGTTGAGTTCTATCTTCATCCCTGTTGTAGGGTTGTAATTGAAGATCAACCCATCAAAATCCAAACTAGACAAGAGAAGAGGAAGCTAAAGATTGAGGTTCAAGGGGGAAAGAAAGCTAAAAGAAAATCCTGAACTATGGAAACATCTTGGTCAACATTCTGACATTAGGACTGGTGACTTCTGAGAAGTTCTGGAAGAAATTCAGAACTTTCATACTAAGGTGGTTCCTTAGTATGAAATTTCTCATACTAAGGAATCACCATAACTGGAACCAGTGTAAACTTCATCCAACATAGCTGGATGGCCAAGTGTCGTCATTCTGCCCTCTCCTTCCTACCACAGGATTTTTCTTTAGGATTGACACTGTACAACTGGCCCTTACTGTTGTTCTTCTGACCTAGGCGTCCCCTAAAAAGCACAAGAGTCTTTGTCCCAACCATACCCCTTTTATTAAACGAATGTGAATTCCTCTCATTTGCATTCAGGCAAAGGGCTGGCAGTCTTTCAAAGGAGTATTTATAACTACAGACCTTATCTAACTTTGGAAATCTGCCATGTAAATATTTTCCAAATGAGGTGCTGTGCAAGAAAAGACTGGGCACATAGTCTCTGAGATTCACGGACAGATCTTCACACTCCCGAAACGAATCTAATGAACAAACAAAATGCATTGTTTCCTGCAAAAGCCCACTCCCCCTTTTCTCCTCTTTTATTTCCTATGGGAGGGGCCAATCACCTTCCACCTGTGACTTTACTCCCATGTTTACCCTGATTTCTGAGTTGTTCTTTTCTTCTGGCAGCTCTGCGCAGGGTGCACACTGGGAACAGGCTCCAGCTGTTCCTCTGCCTCACTGCTCTCTAGCTCCATAGGCAGCTGACAACTGCCAGATGGCCTTGGTCCCCTCTCTGCCTCCGACACAGAGCCTTCCTCAGACTCCAGGACTGGCTCAGGTTCCTCCCCAACCCTCCTCACTGTCCAACTCTTCTGCCATCTCTACTGGCCGTTGGTGGGCCACAACATTCCCTTCAGCAGAAATCCCACCAAGTTTTAAAGACCCAGATATTTGTATCTCTACATGATCCAGGGATACACGTTCTCTAGAAAGCTTGGTGATGGAATGGCACAAGGAGGGTGGGAAGGAGAAATTGGACTCATTGAGAGCAACCGTTGTTAGTTTTCTCTTTCTTCCAGCTACTTGCAAAGAGAAGAGATTCTTTAAACTCGTCCTGTCTTTTTCAGAAGAAACTGCTTTTCGGAAAAAGAGGTTGTGCATTAAATTTATTCCCCGGGATTCTACAGAGGCCGCCATTTGTGATATCCGCATCCTTGGCCGAGGCAAACAAACTCTTCCACAGTTTACGTACATTGGGTATGGAGATGTTTTCATTTTTTTCTCTGAAATCAGGACCTTTCCTTAGCTTTTTTTCAGATGAGGCCAGGTTTCCCTTCCAGTAGGACCTCTGGCTCATTTCTAAACCAGTCCTAAGGGTCTTTGTTGTGTCTTCTATCAACTCAATAAAGCATACAACGAGTAATTGAAGGAACTAGGTATGTCTAGTGAAACAAAAAGAAGGACCATGGGTATCATAATAGCAGTTTTCCTATCAGACCTGGAAGCCATCATTCCCCTTCTACTGTGGGAAAATGGGAGGGGGGAGGATTATATGGATTGTGAGTGATATATAGTCAAAACAACATTCCTTTCTCAGAGAGTCAAGGACATTTTGACCTGCAGCTGTGATGGTGTGACTGGGAGGCATCACCTATTTTGGACGGTGTGACTGGGTCATGGGATGGACGCGTGGGTGCTGGGCAGGGACGTGAACTTTCACTTGGGTGGGGAAAACCTGGAAAATTTCGGGTTTTCCCAGATGTACCAATATTTTTTTTATTTAAAAAGTTGTATTATTCCCATTCAAGTTCATTCACATTCACAGTATACATTTTTATAGTTGCTATTTAACATTTGTCTAGTCATCATTAATCTCTATATTTATTTTTACACCCCTGTATAATTCAGTTTGGGTCACTTTCTTTCCACGCCGTGCAAAAATCTTATTTTGCAACAACCTTGCTCTTTCTATCTTCTCAAACCTCTCTTCTCTGCCTTCTTCTTTCCTCCTCTCCTTCCTCTTTTCTTCTTCCCCTCTCCTCGTCCCTTCTCCTCCTTCTTACCCTCTCTCCTCCTCTAGATTCCCCACCCTTGCTTTCTCTGCTTTACCCTTTCTTCCTCCCTCCTCATCCTCCCTCCGTTCCATTGTTGCTTATTTACTTTCTCTGATGGGTTCTCGGGGTGGCGTTTCAGCACCAGATATGCCAATATGACATCTGTAATAAAATGGACCGTTGAGGAAACTCAAATCTTCAGGATCTATCTTCTTTCGTTGGGGGTGTTACCTGGAACCCTGACATCTCCAA